>NW_027257997.1:80000-90000 GCF_045791955.1 Oncorhynchus clarkii lewisi
CCCTCCCCACACACCCCCCCTCCCCACACACTATCCCTCCCTCCCTCTCTCTCCACACACTATCCCTCCCTCCCTCTCTCTCCACACACTATCCCTCCCTCCACCCCTCTCCAGTGTGACTGGATGTGACTGGATGTGACTGGGTGTGACTGGATGTGACTGGATGTGACTGGATGTGCCTGGGTGTGACTGGATGTGCCTGGATGTGGAGGAGAGGAGGAGAGTAGGGAGGGGGATAGGAGGAGAGTAGGGAGGGGTGGAGGAGGAGAGTAGGAAGGGCAAGGAGGAGGAGAGTAGGGAGGAGGAGAGGAGGAGAGTAGGGAGGGCAAGGAGGAGGAGAGTAGGGAGGAGGAGAGGAGGAGAGTAGGGAGGAGGAGAGGAGGAGAGTAGGGAGGGCAAGGAGTAGGAGAGTATGGAGGGGGAGAGGAAGGAGGTAGAGGAGGAAGGAGGAGAGGAGGAGAGTAGGGAGGGCAAGGAGGAGAGTGAGGAGGAGGAGAGGAGGAGAGTAGGGAGTGAGGAGAGTAGGGAGTGAGGAGAGTAGGGAGGGCAGGGAGGAGGAGAGTAGGGAGGGAAGGGAGGAGGAGAGTAGGGAGGGCAAGGAGGAGGAGAGTAGGGAGGAGAGTAGGGAGGAGGAGAGGAGGAGAGTAGTGAGGAGGAGAGGAGGAGAGTAGGGAAGGGGTGAGGAGGGAGGAGGAGGAAGGGGGGGATGAGGGAGGAGGAGGAAGGGGGGATCAGGGAGGAGGAGAGTAGGAGGAGGAGGAGAGTAGGGGGAGGAGGAGGAGGAGGGAGTGGAGGAGGAGAGGAGGGAGGAAGGATGAGAATAGGGAGGAGGAGGAGGGGGAGGAGGAAGGAGGGAGAGTAGGGAGGAGGAGGAGGAGGAGATTAGGGAGGAGGAGTGGGGAGTAGGGAGGAGGAGAGTAGGGAAGGGGTGAGGAGGGAGGAGGAGGAAGGGGGGGATGAGGGAGGAGGAGGAAGGGGGGATCAGGGAGGAGGAGAGTAGGAGGAGGAGGAGAGTAGGGGGAGGAGGAGGAGGAGGGAGGAGGAGAGAAGGGAGGAGGAAGGAGGGGAGGAGGAGGAAGGAGGGAGAGTAGGGAGGAGGAGGAGGAGGAGAGTAGGGAGGAGGAGGAGGAGGAGAGTAGGGGGGAGGAGGAGGAGGAGGAGAGTAGGGGGGAGGAGGAGGAGGAGGAGAGTAGGGGGGAGGAGGAGGAGGAGGAGAGTAGGGGGGAGGAGGAGGAGGAGGAGAGTAGGGGGGAGGAGGAGGAGGAGGAGAGTAGGGGGGAGGAGGAGGAGAGTAGGGGGAGGAGGAGGAGGAGGAGAGTAGGGGGGAGGAGGAGGAGGAGGAGAGTAGGGGGGAGGAGGAGGAGGAGGAGAGTAAGGGGGAGGAGGAGGAGGAGAGGCGCACTGCACAAAGCACCAGAGCAGGAGGTTGCTATAACAACAGCACCTTGGTGGTGCTCCTCTCTCTGTCTTATCTTTCTCTCTCCTCCCCTCGTCTTCTCCTGTCCTCCACTCTCCCGCTGTCATGTGGTGCTCCTCTCTCTCTCTCTCTCTCTCTCTCTCTCTCTCTGTCTCTCTCTGTCTCTCTCTGTCTCTCTCTCTCTCTTCTCTCTCTCTCCTTGTCTCCTTTTCTCTCTCTCTCTCTCTCTCTCTCTCTCTCTCTCTCTCTCTCTCTCTCTCTCTCTCTCTCTCTCTCTCTCTCTCTCTCTCTCTCTCTCTCTCTCTCTCTCTCTCTGTCTCTCTCTCTCTCTCTCTCTCTCTCTCTCTCTTCTCTCTCTCTCCTCTCTCTCTCTCTCTCCTCTCTCTCTCTCTCTCTCCTCTCTGTCTCTCCCCTATCTCTCTCTCTGTCTCTCTCTCCTCTCTCTCTCTCTGTCTCTCTCTCTGTCTCTCTCCTCTCTCTCTCTCTGTCTCTCTCTCTCTGTCTCTCTCCTCTCCTCTCTCTCTGTCTCTCTCTCCTCTCTCTCTCTCTCTGACTGGCTCTCTCTGACTGCATCCCTCTCTCTCTGTCTCTCTCCTCTCTCTCTCTCTGTCTCTCTCTCTCTGTCTCTCTTTCTCTCTCTCTGTGCACGGAAGTGTGCGTGTGTGTGTGTCATGCCTCAGACACCCTGGTAATTGGTGCTGTTTTATGGGTGGGCCTTTTGAAGTTAATACACTCATACATACACTGAGTGTACAAAACATTAGGAACAGCTGCTCTCTCCATGACAGACTGACCAGGTGAAAACTATGATCCCTTATTAATGTCACTTGTTAAATCCACTTCTATCAGTGTAGATGAAGAGGAGGAGACCTGGTTAAAGATGAAGGGGAGGAGACCTGGTTAAAGATGAAGGGGAGGAGACCAGGTTAAAGATGAAGGGGAGGAGACCTGGTTAAAGATGAAGGGGAGGAGACCTGGTTAAAGATGAAGGGGAGGAGACCTGGTTAAAGATGAAGGGGAGGAGACCTGGTTAAAGATGAAGGGGAGGAGACCTGGTTAAAGATGAAGGGGAGGAGACCTGGTTAAAGATGAAGGGGAGGAGACCTGGTTAAAGATGAAGGGGAGGAGACCTGGTTAAAGATGAAGGGGAGGGGACCTGGTTAAAGATGAAGGGGAGGGGACCTGGTTAAAGATGAAGGGGAGGAGACCTGGTTAAAGATGAAGGGGAGGAGACCTGGTTAAAGATGAAGGGGAGGAGACCTGGTTAAAGATGAAGGGGAGGAGACCTGGTTAAAGATGAAGGGGAGGAGACCTGGTTAAAGATGAAGGGGGGGGAGACCTGGTTAAAGATGAAGGGGAGGGGACCTGGTTAAAGATGAAGGGGAGGAGACCAGGTTAAAGATGAAGGGGAGGAGACCTGGTTAAAGATGAAGGGGAGGAGACCAGGTTAAAGATGAAGGGGAGGAGACCTGGTTAAAGATGAAGGGGAGGAGACCAGGTTAAAGATGAAGGGGAGGAGACCTGGTTAAAGAAGGATGTTTAAGCCTTGAGACAATTGAGACATGGATTGTGTATGTGTGTCATTCAGAGGGTGAATGGGTAAGATAAGATATTTAAGTGCCTTTGAACAGCGTATGGTAGTAGGTGTCAGGCACACCGGTTTGTGTCAAGAACTGCAACGCTGCTGGGTTTTTCACACTCAACAGTTTCCTGCGTGTATCAAGAATGGTCCATCACCCAGAGGACATCCAGCCAATGTGACACGACTGTGGGAAGCAGTGGAGTCAACATGGAGGGTGCAAGTCAATATTAGGAAGGTGTTCTTAATGTTTTGTGCACTCAGTGTAGATACACACACACACACACACACACACACACACACACACACACACACACACAGAAAACGCAGAGACACATGCACCTTGTTAGCTACATGACGACCTAGGTGTATTGTGACTAACTAGGTGTATTGTGACTAACTATGTGTATTGTGACTAGGTGTATTGTGACTCGGTGTATTGTGACTAACTAGGTGTATTGTGACTAACTAGGTGTATTGTGACTAGGTGTGTTGTGACTAACTAGGTGTATTGTGACTAGGTGTATTGTGACTAACTAGGTGTATTGTGACTAACTAGGTGTATTGTGACTAACTATGTGTATTGTGACTAGGTGTATTGTGACTCGGTGTATTGTGACTAACTAGGTGTATTGTGACTAACTAGGTGTATTGTGACTAACTAGGTGTATTGTGACTAACTAGGTGTATTGTGACTAACTAGGTGCATTGTGACTCTGTGTATTGTGACTAACTAGGTGTATTGTGACTAACTATGTGTATTGTGACTAGGTGTATTGTGACTAGGTGTATTGTGACTAACTAGGTGTATTGTGACTAGGTGTGTTGTGACTAACTAGGTGTATTGTGACTAGGTGTATTGTGACTCGGTGTATTGTGACTAACTAGGTGTATTGTGACTAGGTGTATTGTGACTAGGTGTATTGTGACTAGGTGTATTGTGACTAACTATGTGTATTGTGACTAGGTGTATTGTGACTAGGTGTATTGTGACTAGGTGTATTGTGACTAGGTGTATTGTGACTAACTAGGTGTATTGTGACTGACTATGTGTATTGTGACTAGGTGTGTTGTGACTAACTAGGTGTATTGTCACTAGGTGTATTGTGACTAACTATGTGTATTGTGACTAGGTGTATTGTGACTAGGTGTATTGTGACTAACTAGGTGTATTGTGACTAACTATGTGTATTGTCACTAGGTGTATTGTGACTAGGTGTATTGTGACTAACTAGGTGTATTGTGACTAACTATGTGTATTGTGACTAGGTGTATTGTGACTAGGTGTATTGTGACTAACTAGGTGTATTGTGACTAGGTGTATTGTGACTCGGTGTATTGTGACTAACTAGGTGTATTGTGACTAGGTGTATTGTGACTAACTATGTGTATTGTGACTAACTAGGTGTATTGTGACTAGGTGTATTGTGACTAGGTGTATTGTGACTAACTAGGTGTATTGTCACTAGGTGTATTGTGACTAACTAGGTGTATTGTGACTAGGTGTATTGTGACTCGGTGTATTGTGACTAGGTGTATTGTGACTAACTAGGTGTATTGTGACTAGGTGTATTGTGACTAGGTGTATTGTGACTAACTAGGTGTATTGTGACTAGGTGTATTGTGACTCGGTGTATTGTGACTAGGTGTATTGTGACTAACTAGGTGTATTGTGACTAGGTGTATTGTGACTCGGTGTATTGTGACTAACTATGTGTATTGTGACTAGGTGTATTGTGACTAGGTGTATTGTGACTAACTAGGTGTATTGTCACTAGGTGTATTGTGACTAGGTGTATTGTGACTAACTAGGTGTATTGTGACTAACTAGGTGTATTGTGACTAGGTGTATTGTGACTAGGTGTGTTGTGACTAACTAGGTGTATTGTCACTAGGTGTATTGTGACTAACTATGTGTATTGTGACTAGGTGTATTGTGACTAGGTGTATTGTGACTAACTAGGTGTATTGTGACTAGGTGTGTTGTGACTAACTAGGTGTATTGTGACTAACCAGGTGTATTGTGACTAACTAGGTGTATTGTGACTAGGTGTGTTGTGACTAGGTGTGTTGTGACTAGGTGTATTGTGACTAGGTGTATTGTGACTAACTAGGTGTATTGTGACTAACTAGGTGTATTGTCACTAGGTGTGTTGTGACTAGGTGTGTTGTGACTAACTAGGTGTGTTGTGACTAACTAGGTGTATTGTCACTAGGTGTGTTGTGACTAGGTGTATTGTGACTAACTAGGTGTATTGTCACTAGGTGTGTTGTGACTAACTAGGTGTATTGTGACTAACTAGGTGTATTGTCACTAGGTGTATTGTCACTAGGTGTGTTGTGACTAACTAGGTGTATTGTCACTAGGTGTGTTGTGACTAGGTGTGTTGTGACTAGGTGTGTTGTGACTAGGTGTGTTGTGACTAGGTGTGTTGTGACTAGGTGTGTTGTGACTAGGTGTGTTGTGACTTGGTGTGTTGTGACTAGGTGTGTTGTGACTAGGTGTGTTGTGACTAGGTGTGTTTTGACTAGGTGTGTTGTGACTAGGTGTGTTGTGACTAGGTGTGTTGTGACTGAGGTGTATTGTCACTAGGTGTGTTGTGACTAACCAGGTGTATTGTGACTAACTAGGTGTATTGTCACTAGGTGTGTTGTGACTGAGGTGTATTGTGTGTTTAAGCTCTTTATTTCTCCCCACAGTTTGGGGTCACACACACACACACACACACACTCACATGCTCAACCTGACTGTATTTATCATGTCATGAAGGAGATGAGGCTGCCTGTCAGTCATTCAGACAGCCTCACACTCAAACACTCTCCCACACATACCTCATACCTTAATGCTCCCTCTACACACACTCTCACTCACATACCTTAATGCTCCCTCTACACACACTCTCACTCACATACCTTAATGCTCCCTCTACACACACTCTCACTCACATACCTTAATGCTCCCTCTACACACACTCTCACTCACAAACCGTAATGCTCCCTCTACACACACTCTCACTCACATACCTCATACCTCAATACTCCCTCTACACACACTCTCCCACACATACCTTAATGCCCCCTCTACACACACTCTCACTCACATACCGTAATGCTCCCTCTACACACACTCTCACTCACATACCTCATACCTCAATACTCCCTCTACACACACTCTCCCACACATACCTTAATGCCCCCTCTACACACACTCTCACTCACATACCTCATACCTCAATACTCCCTCTACACACACTCTCCCTCACACACACACCTCTTACCTCAATGCCCCCTCTACACACACTCTCACTCACATACCTCATACCTCAATACTCCCTCTACACACACTCTCCCACACACACACACCTCTTACCTCAAAGCTCCCTCCTGATTGTGTGTGTTGTTGTTGCTGCACTGTGTGTGTCTAGCTCAGGGTCAAACACAATCTGAATATTTAGTCTGGTCTTCCAGCTGAATAACAAGGAGACGTTGGCCAGGAATACACACACGCACGCACGCACGCACGCACACACACACACACACACACACAGTGTAGGAGCAGTGTTTAGACAGAGACAAATGGAGAAATCACTGAGCTGGAATCTAATGGGAAGGATCAGGAATGATTTAGGTAAATGTGGTTCCTATGAGAGGACAAAGACATTGGACTTTATGTCTTTCTGGTGTGGGTGGGTGAGTAGGTGGGTGGGTGGGTGGTGGATGGGTGGATGGGTGGATGGGTGAGTGGGTGGGTGGGTGGGTGTGATATAACGATTGTTCCTTGGTCTTCATTACAGTGCACTTGCTCTTTAGTGTGTGTGTGTGTGTGTGTGTGTGTGTGTGTGTGTGTGTGTGTGTGTGTTCCTCTTCTCATCCTGGACTTAATGACTGAGACATATGATGCCAGAGGAAGGTGTCTCTGTAATAAGTGACTGTGAACAATGAAACTGTCAACTGTCAGCCTCTCCTCCCCTCTCTCTTCATATCTTCTCTCCTGCTCTCTCTCCTTCTCTCTCTTCATATCCTCTCGCATCCTCTCTCTTCTCCTCTCTCCTTCCCTCTCTTCATATCCTCTATCCTCTGCTCTCTCCTCCTCTCTCCATATCCTCTCCTCCTCCTCTCTCTCTCTTCATATCCTCTCTCCTCTGCTCTCCTCCTCTCTCTCCTCCTCTCTCCTTCTCTCTCTCCTCCTCTCTCCTTCTCTCTCTCCTCCTCTCTCCTCTCTCTCCTCTCTTCATATCCTCTCTCCTCTCTCTTTCTCTCCTCCACTCTCTACTTCATATCCTCTCCTCTCTCTCCTCTCTCTCTTCATATCTTCTCTCCTCCTCTCTCTCATCCTCTCTCCTCTCTCTTCATATCCTCTCTCCTCTGCTCTCTCCTCCTCTCTCTTCATATCCTCTCCTCCTCCTCTCTCTCTCTTCATATCCTCTCTCCTCTGCTCTCCTCCTCTCTCTCCTCCTCTCTCCTTCTCTCTCTCCTCCTCTCTCCTTCTCTCTCTCCTCCTCTCTCCTTCTCTCTCTCCTCTCTTCATATCCTCTCTCCTCTCTCTTTCTCTCCTCCGCTCTCTACTTCATATCCTCTCCTCTCTCTCCTCTCTCTCTTCATATCTTCTCTCCTCCTCTCTCTCATCCTCTCTCCTCTCTCTTCATATCCTCTCTCCTCTGCTCTCTCCTCCTCTCTCTTCATATCCTCTCTCCTCCTTCTCTCTCTCTCTTCATATCCTCTCTCCTCCTCTCTCTCTCTTCATATCCTCTCTCCTCCTCTCTCTCCTCCTCTCTCCTTCTCTCTCTCCTTCTCTCTTCATATCCTCTCTCCTCTGCTCTCTCCTCCCCTTTTTCATATCCTCTCTCCTCTCTCTCCTCCTCTCTCCTCTCTCTCTTCATATCCTCCCTCCTCTCTCTCCTCTCTCTTCATATCCTCTCCTCCTCCTCTCTCTCTTCATATCCTCTCTCCTCTGCTCTCCTCCTCTCTCTCCTCCTCTCTCCTTCTCTCTCTCCTCCTCTCTCCTTCTCTCTCTCCTCCTCTCTCCTTCTCTCTCTCCTCTCTTCATATCCTCTCTCCTCTCTCTTTCTCTCCTCCGCTCTCTACTTCATATCCTCTCCTCTCTCTCCTCTCTCTCTTCATATCTTCTCTCCTCCTCTCTCTCATCCTCTCTCCTCTCTCTTCATATCCTCTCTCCTCTGCTCTCTCCTCCTCTCTCTTCATATCCTCTCTCCTCCTTCTCTCTCTCTCTTCATATCCTCTCTCCTCCTCTCTCTCTCTTCATATCCTCTCTCCTCCTCTCTCTCCTCCTCTCTCCTTCTCTCTCTCCTTCTCTCTTCATATCCTCTCTCCTCTGCTCTCTCCTCCCCTTTTTCATATCCTCTCTCCTCTCTCTCCTCCTCTCTCCTCTCTCTCTTCATATCCTCCCTCCTCTCTCTCCTCTCTCTTCATATCCTCTCTCCTCCTCTCTCTCCTCCTCTCTCCTTCTCTCTCTCCTTCTCTCTTCATATCCTCTCTCCTCTGCTCTCTCCTCCCCTTTTTCATATCCTCTCTCCTCTCTCTCCTTCTCTCTCTCCTTCTCTCTTCATATCCTCTCTCCTCTGCTCTCTCCTCCCCTTTTTCATATCCTCTCTCCTCTCTCTCCTCCTCTCTCCTCTCTCTCTTCATATCCTCCCTCCTCTCTCTCCTCTCTCCTTCATATCCTCTCGCCTCCGCTCTCTCCTCCTCTCTCTCCTTCATATCCTCTCTCCTCCGCTCTCTCCTCCGCTCTCTTCTTCATATCCTCTCTCCTCTCTCTCCTCTCTCTCTCTCTTCATATTCTCTCTCTCTCCTTCTCTCTCTCTTCATATTCTCTCTCTCTCCTTCTCTCTGTCTTCATATCCTCTCTCCTCTGCTCTCTCCTCCTCTCTCTCCTCCTCTCTCTCTCTTCATATCCTCTCTCCTCTGCTCTCTCCTCTCTCTCTTCATATCCTCTCTCCTTCTCTCTCTCCTTCTCTCTCTCTTCATATCCTCTCTCCTCCGCTCTCTCCTTCTCTCTGTCTAGAGGTGTTGTTGTCCCACCACATCTCTCTGTCTAGAGGTGTTGTTGTCCCACCACATCTCTCTGTGTCTAGAGGTGTTGTTGTCCCACCACATCTCTCTCTGTCTAGAGGTGTTGTTGTCCCACCACATCTCTCTCTGTCTAGAGGTGTTGTTGTCCCATCTCTCTGTCTAGAGGTGTTGTTGTCCCATCTCTCTGTCTAGAGGTGTTGTTGTCCCACCACATCTCTCTCTGTCTAGAGGTGTTGTTGTCCCACCACATCTCTCTCTGTCTAGAGGTGTTGTTGTCCCACCACATCTCTCTCTGTCTAGAGGTGTTGTTGTCCCATCTCTCTCTGTCTAGAGGTGTTGTTGTCCCACCACATCTCTCTGTCTAGAGGTGTTGTTGTCCCACCTCATCTCTCTGTCTAGAGGTGTTGTTGTCCCATCTCTCTCTGTCTAGAGGTGTTGTTGTCCCACCACATCTCTCTCTGTCTAGAGGTGTTGTTGTCCCACCACATCTCTGTGTCTAGAGGTGTTGTTGTCCCATCTCTCTGTCTAGAGGTGTTGTTGTCCCACCATCTCTCTCTGTCTAGAGGTGTTGTTGTCCCATCTCTCTCTCTCTGTCTAGAGGTGTTGTTGTCCCACCACATCTCTCTGTCTAGAGGTGTTGTTGTCCCACCACATCTCTCTGTCTAGAGGTGTTGTTGTCCCACAACATCTCTCTGTCTAGAGGTGTTGTTGTCCCATCTCTCTCTCTCTGTCTAGAGGTGTTGTTGTCCCACCACATCTCTCTCTGTCTAGAGGTGTTGTTGTCCCACCACATCTCTGTGTCTAGAGGTGTTGTTGTCCCATCTCTCTGTCTAGAGGTGTTGTTGTCCCACCATCTGTCTCTGTCTAGAGGTGTTGTTGTCCCATCTCTCTCTCTCTGTCTAGAGGTGTTGTTGTCCCACCACATCTCTCTGTCTAGAGGTGTTGTTGTCCCACCACATCTCTCTGTCTAGAGG
>NW_027257997.1:95000-100000 GCF_045791955.1 Oncorhynchus clarkii lewisi
CCGCAGGACCCGCCTCCCATGGCCACAGTGGCTCATCAACAGACGAACCAAGCACAGGGGGCGGCACAAGTCCCCATGGGTTCCCCACAGGTACCGTTTGGCTTGGTTTATTAGGGGTTCACAGCAAACCCTATTGTTCTTGATAGCGTTACTCTCTCTCTCACCTTTCTCTCTTCTCCTCTCTCCTCCTCTCTCTCTCTCTCTCTCTCTCTCTCTCTCTCTCTCTCTCTCTCTCTCTCCTTTTCTCTCTTCTCCTCTCTCTCTCTCTCTCTCTCTCTCTCCTTTCTCTCTCTCACATTTTCTCTCTCTCTCTCTCTCTCACCTTTCTCTCTCTCACATTTTCTCTCCCTCTCTCTCCCTCTCTCTCTCTCTCTCTCTCTCTCTCTCCCACCCTCTCTCTCTCTCTCTCTCTCTCTCCCACCCACCCCCTCTCTCTCTCTCTCTCTCTCTCCCCCACTCTCTCTCTCTCTCTCTCTCTCCCTCTCTCCCTCTCTCCCCTCTCTCTCTCTCTCTCTCTCTCTCTCTCTCCTTCTCTCTCTCCCACCCTCTCTCTCTCTCTCTCCCACCCTCTTTCTCTCTCTCTCTCTCTCTCTCTCTCTCTCTCTCTCTCTCTCTCTCTCTCCCACCCTCTCTCTCTCTCTCTCTCTCTCTCTCTCTCTCTCTCTCTCTCTCTCTCTCTCTCTCCCACCCTCTCTCTCTCTCTGTCTCTGTCTCTCTCTCTCTCTCTCTCTCTCTCTCTCTCTCTCCCACCCTCTCTCTCTCAGCTTCAATAACCTGTAGTGACACCCCATCCCGTGAACGGGACCGTTGTCATCATCTGACACTAATTAGCATAACGCAACGGACATAAATATTCCTATTCATGAAAATCACAAGTGAAATATATTGGAACACAGCTTACCTTTTGTTAATCACCCTGTCATCTCAGATTTTCAAAATATGCTTTACAGCCAACGCTGGACAATCATTTGTGTAAGTTTATCATAGCCTAGCATAGCATTATGCCTTGCTAGCAGCAGGCAAACTTGTCACGGAAATCAGAAAAGCAATTAAATTAAATCGTTTACCTTTGATGAACTTCGGATGTTTTCACTCACGAGACTCCCAGGTAGATAGCCAATGATCCTTTTTCCCCAAAATATTATTTTTGTAGGCGAAATTAGCTCCGTTTGTTCTTCACGTTTGGCTGAGAAATCGCCCGGAAATGGCGGTCACCACAACGCCGAAAAATATTCCAAATTAGCTCCATAATATCGACAGAAACATGGCAAATGTTGTTTAGAATCCATCCTCAAGGTGTTTTTCTAATATCTAATTATCTATTCGATAATATATCCGTCGGGACAATTCGTTTTTCACTAGGACCGATTGGAGTAATGGCTACCTCTGTATTTTACACGAGAATCTCTCTCGGAGCCACCATGTGACCACTTGCGCAATGTGGCCGCCTACGGCTATTCTTCAACAGAAATGCGTAAAACTACGTCACGATGCTGTAGACACCTTGGGGAATACGTAGAAAGCGTAAGCTCGTTGATGGTACATTCACAGCTGAATAGGGAGTCATTGGAACGCAGCGCTTTCAAAACCTGGGGCACTTCCGGATTGGATTTTTCTCAGGCTTTCGGCTGCAACATCAGTTCTGTTATACTCACAGACAACATCTTTACAGTTTTGGAAATGTTAGTGTTTTCTATCGAAAGCTGTCAATTATACGCATATTCTAGCATCTTTTCCTGACAAAATATCCCGTTTAAAACGGGAACGTTTTTTTTCTCCAAAAATGAAAATACTGCCCCCTAGTACCAAGAGGTTAAGTGTTCCCTTTATTGTTTTGAGCAGTGTATATATTATTATTAATTATTATTTATTATTATTATTATTATTATTATTATTATTATTATTATTATTATTATTATTTATTATTATTATTATTTATTATTATTATTATTATTATTATTATTAATTATTATTTATTATTATTATTATTATTATTATTATTATTATTATTATTTATTATTATTATTATTATTATTATTATTATTATTATTATTATTATTTATTTTTGATTATGATGTGATGTGATGTGATTGAATATGATGTGATGTGATTGAATATGATGTGATGTGATGTGATGTGATTGAATATGATGTGATGTGATGTGATGTGATTGCATATGATGTGATGTGATGTGATGTGATTGAATGTGATGTGATGTGATTATGATGTGATTGAATATGATGTGATGTGATGTGATTGAATATGATGTGATGTGATGTGATTGAATATGATGTGATGTGATGTGATGTGATTGAATGTGATGTGATGTGATTATGATGTGATTGAATATGATGTGATGTGATGTGATTATGATGTGATTGAATATGATGTGATGTGATTATGATGTGATTGAATGTGATGTGATGTGATTATGATGTGATTGCATGTGATGTGATGTGATGTGATTATGATGTGATTGAATATGATGTGATGTGATGTGATTATGATGTGATTGAATGTGATGTGATGTGATTATGATGTGATTGAATGTGATGTGATGTGATGTGATTATGATGTGATTGAATATGATGTGATGTGATTATGATGTGATTGAATATGCTGTGATTGTGATGTGATTGTGATGTGATTGAATATGATGTGATGTGATGTGATGTGATGTGATTGAATATGATGTGATGTGATGTGATTGAATATGATGTGATGTGATTGAATATGATGTGATGTGATGTGATTATGATGTGATTGAATATGATGTGATGTGATGTGATTATGATGTGATTGAATGTGATGTGATGTGATTATGATGTGATTGAATATGATGTGATGTGATGTGATTATGATGTGATTGAATGTGATGTGATGTGATTATGATGTGATTGAATGTGATGTGATGTGATTATGATGTGATTGAATATGATGTGATGTGATGTGATTATGATGTGATTGAATATGATGTGATGTGATGTGATTATGATGTGATTGAATATGATGTGATGTGATTATGATGTGATTGAATATGATGTGATGTGATGTGATTATGATGTGATTGAAATGTGATTGTGCCTCTACTGCCTGTGATTACAGTATGTTGTCCATGTTACTCTGGTATATGAAATGTAGCTGTTTTCTGTAATGTTATCATTTCTAAATAACCTAAAGAAATGGCCTCTCCTCAGGTCCGGCCGTCGTCTTCGGGCCCTCAGTTTGCCACCGCCGCCAACGGAACACCGCCCCAGCAGCCTTTGCAGCAGTCCCCACAGGTCGCCATGGCCTCAGGCTCCCCTCTCCCCAACTGTGTGGCCCGGTCGCCGCAGACGCCCACCCAGGCCCAGACGCAGGCCGGCCCCAGACCAGGGAATGGATTTATGATGAACCCAGGCCAAGGTGTGGGCCAGGCGGGTACAGGATCCAATGGCCCTGGAGTCCCCACTGGAATCCAAGGGCCTGGGCCGGTGACCTCTGAACTGTCGCCTGCTGAGCAACTGAAAGCGATGGCGGCACAGCAGCGCGCTAAGCTAATGCAGCAGCAGAAACAACAGCAGCAACAGCAGCAGGCTAACTGGTCCCCAGCCGGAGCTCCAACCAGCCCCTACGCCTCTGCTCCTTTCAACCAGCAGGACAAGCCCAACAGCCCGATGATGTACCCACCTCAAGCCTTCAACCAGCAGGACAAGCCCAACAGCCCGATGATGTACCCACCTCAAGCCTTCAACCCTGGCCAACAGGGCCCCCTGGTGGCTGGGATGACCTCGAGCAACGGCCCCAAAGCTCCCATGAACAACTACCTCCCTCAGAACCCCCACAACCACATGGGCATGATAAGTCAACAACAACAACAACAGACAAACAACATGGGCGCCCAACAGAACACCCTCTCTAAACAACAACAACAACAACAACAACTACAACAACAGCAAACGGCAGCCATGTTGTCCTACAGCAACACAAAGCCGCTGAGTCACTTCAGCACGATGGGGGTCGATCACATGGGGCAGAGGATGACCCCGCCCATGGGATCACAGGTCAAGAACCCCATGATGCCCCCATACATGCAGCAGGGAGGGGTGCAGGGGGCGGGGCCGGGCCAGACCCAGGGACCAATCCCGGGCCAGACGGCTCACCTCAGCGAGGAGCAGAAGAGGATGTTGCTGATGAAGCAGAAGGTGCTGAACCAGAGCATGCCCTACAGCGCCATGCAGCCCCACGGACAGGTAGGACGGATGCCATTTTGGATCTGTTGCAGGCTTCGTAATGTGGAATTGGTGAAACTGGAGCAGAAACCCATTTTGGCTCTGGTTTAGTTTGTGTGGCGCTTTTTACTGTGTGTGATTGGTGATTCTGGAGAATGGTTTACAGGTAGGCACTTTGTGTAGAGCTTTTTACTGTGTTGGATTGGAGCACCATTATGGCTCTGGTTGTTTTTCTGGATACACTTTTTACAGTGTGAATAGTGGTGATTACTGTGCAGAACGGGAGCCATATTGTCTTCTGGTTGAGCTTTGTACAATGTGGAATTGGTGAAACTGGTGTCCATTTTGGTTCTGTTTTTTCCCCTGTAATGGTTCATTGTACAGGGTGGATTGTAAAGTCCCATTTGCAATGCTCAGACAAGCATCTCAGACAGCGATGCTCTCAACACAAGGCCTCAACAGTTCTGGTTATTGTTTGGCCTTGAGAGAGGAGAGCTAGCTGGTGAAAACACATCTCTCCTGTCTGTCTCTCTCCTCTGTCTACTGTAACTACTGTAACTGCGTGTAGATCCAAACAGTAGTTGAGAGAGGAGAGCTAGCTGGTGAAAACACATCTCTCTCTGTCTGTCTCTCTCCTCTGTCTACTGTAACTACTGTAACTGCGTGTAGATCCAAACAGTAGTTTAAATTTTTCAGTCAGGAATCCAGTTTTAAAAATGAGCCCAAGGTGAGACGATCCGTCTCTCTCTCTAACTGACAGTTCGTCATGGAAACATTCTGATTCTAGAA
>NW_027257997.1:105000-155000 GCF_045791955.1 Oncorhynchus clarkii lewisi
TCCCCTCCCCCCTACTCTCGTTATCTACAAGAGCTGGATATTACCTTCTCTTCCTCTCTCCCTCTCTCTCTCCCTCCCTCTCTCCCTCCCTCTCTCTCTCCCTCCCTCTCTCTCTTCCTCTCTCCCCTTCCCACTCCTTATTATCTCCTTCCCCTCTCTCTCTCTCTCTCCCTCCCTCTCTCTCTCTCTCTCTCCCTCCCTCTCTCTCTCCCTCCCTCTCTCTCTTCCTCCCTCCCCTTCCCACTCCTTATTATCTCCTTCCCCTCTCCCTCTCTTTCTCTCTCCATCTCCGTTTGCCTCTCTCTGCCCCCCTTCCTCCTTGGTGCTCTCTCTCTTTCTCTCTCTCCCCACACGTGTCAGGGCTTGAGCTGAGCTGCTCTCAGATCCTGTTGAGAGCCTCAGAGGAGAACGAGGGAGGAGGGAGAGGAGGAGGAGGAGGGGGCAGGCAGGGGAAGGCTGTGTTCCATCATGTTCTCTGCTGCACTGGCTTCCTGCTAACACTGACACCAGACTAACTGTCTCTCTCCTCATTCCTCTCTTCTCCTTTCTTTACCCTTCCTCCTGTTCTCTCTCCTCTCTTCCCTCCATCTCTTTAACCAGTCCTACTCCTCCTGTTCTCTCTCTCTCCTCTCTTCCCTCCATCTCTTTAACCAGTCCTACTCCTCCTGTTCTCTCTCCTCTCTTCCCTCCATCTCGTTAACCAGTCCTACTCCTCCTGTTCTCTCTCTCTCTCCTCTCTTCCCTCCATCTCTTTAACCAGTCCTACTCCTCCTGTTCTCTCTCTCTCCTCTCTTCCCTCCATCTCGTTAACCAGTCCTACTCCTCCTGTTCTCTCTCTCTCCTCTCTTCCCTCCATCTATTTAACCAGTCCTACTCCTCCTGTTCTCTCTCTCTCCTCTCTTCCCTCCATCTCGTTAACCAGTCCTACTCCTCCTGTTCTCTCTCCTCTCTTCCCTCCATCTCGTTAACCAGTCCTACTCCTCCTGTTCTCTCTCCTCTCTTCCCTCCATCTCGTTAACCAGTCCTACTCCTCCTGTTCTCTCTCTCTCTCCTCTCTTCCCTCCATCTCTTTAACCAGTCCTACTCCTCCTGTTCTCTCTCTCTCCACTCTTCCCTCCATCTCGTTAACCAGTCCTACTCCTCCTGTTCTCTCTCTCTCTCCTCTCTTCTCTCCATCTCTTTAACCAGTCCTACTCCTCCTGTTCTCTCTCCTCTCTTCCCTCCATCTCTTTAACCAGTCCTACTCCTCCTGTTCTCTCTCCTCTCTTCCCTCTATCTCTTTAACCAGTCCTACTCCTCCTGTTCTCTCTCCTCTCTTCCCTCTATCTCTTTAACCAGTCCTACTCCTCCTGTTCTCTCTCTCTCCTCTCTTCCCTCCATCTCGTTAACCAGTCCTACTCCTCCTGTTCTCTCTCTCTCTCCTCTCTTCCCTCTATCTCTTTAACCAGTCCTACTCCTCCTGTTCTCTCTCTCTCCTCTCTTCCCTCCATCTCGTTAACCAGTCCTACTCCTCCTGTTCTCTCTCCTCTCTTCCCTCCATCTCTTTAACCAGTCCTACTCCTCCTGTTCTCTCTCTCTCTCCTCTCTTCTCTCCATCTCTTTAACCAGTCCTACTCCTCCTGTTCTCTCTCCTCTCTTCCCTCCATCTCGTTAACCAGTCCTACTCCTCCTGTTCTCTCTCTCCTCTCTTCCTTCCCTCCATCTCTTTAACCAGTCCTACTCCTCCTGTTCTCTCTCTCTCCTCTCTTCCCTCTATCTCTTTAACCAGTCCTACTCCTCCTGTTCTCTCTCTCTCCTCTCTTCCCTCCATCTCTTTAACCAGTCCTACTCCTCCTGTTCTCTCTCTCTCTCCTCTCTTCCCTCCATCTCGTTAACCAGTCCTACTCCTCCTGTTCTCTCTCCTCTCTTCCCTCCATCTCTTTAACCAGTCCTACTCCTCCTGTTCTCTCTCTCTCCTCTCTTCCCTCCATCTCTTTAACCAGTCCTACTCCTCCTGTTCTCTCTCTCTCTCCTCTCTTCCTTCCATCTCTTTAACCAGTCCTACTCCTCCTGTTCTCTCTCCTCTCTTCCCTCCATCTCGTTAACCAGTCCTACTCCTCCTGTTCTCTCTCTCCTCTCTTCCCTCCATCTCGTTAACCAGTCCTACTCCTCCTGTTCTCTCTCTCTCCTCTCTTCCCTCTATCTCTTTAACCAGTCCTACTCCTCCTGTTCTCTCTCTCTCCTCTCTTCCCTCCATCTCGTTAACCAGTCCTACTCCTCCTGTTCTCTCTCTCTCCTCTCTTCCCTCTATCTCTTTAACCAGTCCTACTCCTCCTGTTCTCTCTCCTCTCTTCCCTCCATCTCTTTAACCAGTCCTACTCCTCCTGTTCTCTCTCTCTCTCCTCTCTTCCCTCCATCTCGTTAACCAGTCCTACTCCTCCTGTTCTCTCTCTCTCCTCTCTTCCCTCCATCTCTTTAACCAGTCCTACTCCTCCTGTTCTCTCTCTCTCTCCTCTCTTCCCTCCATCTCGTTAACCAGTCCTACTCCTCCTGTTCTCTCTCTCTCCTCTCTTCCCTCCATCTCGTTAACCAGTCCTACTCCTCCTGTTCTCTCTCTCCTCTCTTCCCTCCATCTCTTTAACCAGTCCTACTCCTCCTGTTCTCTCTCCTCTCTTCCCTCCATCTCGTTAACCAGTCCTACTCCTCCTGTTCTCTCTCTCTCTCCTCTCTTCCCTCCATCTCTTTAACCAGTCCTACTCCTCCTGTTCTCTCTCTCTCCTCTCTTCCCTCCATCTCGTTAACCAGTCCTACTCCTCCTGTTCTCTCTCTCTCTCCTCTCTTCCCTCCATCTCGTTAACCAGTCCTACTCCTCCTGTTCTCTCTCCTCTCTTCCCTCTATCTCTTTAACCAGTCCTACTCCTCCTGTTCTCTCTCTCTCCTCTCTTCCCTCCATCTCTTTAACCAGTCCTACTCCTCCTGTTCTCTCTCCTCTCTTCCCTCCATCTCGTTAACCAGTCCTACTCCTCCTGTTCTCTCTCTCTCTCCTCTCTTCCCTCCATCTCTTTAACCAGTCCTACTCCTCCTGTTCTCTCTCTCCTCTCTTCTCTCCATCTCTTTAACCAGTCCTACTCCTCCTGTTCTCTCTCCTCTCTTCCTTCCATCTCGTTAACCAGTCCTACTCCTCCTGTTCTCTCTCTCTCTCCTCTCTTCCCTCCATCTCTTTAACCAGTCCTACTCCTCCTGTTCTCTCTCTCTCCTCTCTTCCCTCCATCTCGTTAACCAGTCCTACTCCTCCTGTTCTCTCTCTCTCTCCTCTCTTCCCTCCATCTCGTTAACCAGTCCTACTCCTCCTGTTCTCTCTCCTCTCTTCCCTCTATCTCTTTAACCAGTCCTACTCCTCCTGTTCTCTCTCTCTCCTCTCTTCCCTCCATCTCTTTAACCAGTCCTACTCCTCCTGTTCTCTCTCCTCTCTTCCCTCCATCTCGTTAACCAGTCCTACTCCTCCTGTTCTCTCTCTCTCTCCTCTCTTCCCTCCATCTCTTTAACCAGTCCTACTCCTCCTGTTCTCTCTCTCCTCTCTTCTCTCCATCTCTTTAACCAGTCCTACTCCTCCTGTTCTCTCTCCTCTCTTCCTTCCATCTCTTTAACCAGTCCTACTCCTCCTGTTCTCTCTCCTCTCTTCCTTCCATCTCTTTAACCAGTCCTACTCCTCCTGTTCTCTCTCCTCTCTTCCCTCTATCTCTTTAACCAGTCCTACTCCTCCTGTTCTCTCTCCTCTCTTCCCTCCATCTCTTTAACCAGTCCTACTCCTCCTGTTCTCTCTCTCTCTCCTCTCTTCCCTCCATCTCTTTAACCAGTCCTACTCCTCCTGTTCTCTCTCCTCTCTTCCCTCCATCTCTTTAACCAGTCCTACTCCTCCTGTTCTCTCTCCTCTCTTCCCTCTATCTCTTTAACCAGTCCTACTCCCCTGTGCTTAGTATTAGTTCTACTCCACTAAACCTGATCAATACAAGATCAACACACACCAACAAATCCAACTGCATCAGCAGAGAACAGTGGGAGGGAAAGTGATTGCTGGCCCCCCCCCCCCCCCCTTCAACTCCCCCGTTAAATGTGTTTGGTTTGCTCCGGCGGTGCCAGAGAAAACACACTGAGACAAACCATCTTCACACACCTCGGGGGGTGTTAATGGAGGGTCGATACTCAGCTCAACAACAGGCTGTTTTTATATATTAGTAGTGGGAGGCTGTTATTATATATTATTATGGAGGCAGTTGTTATATAGTAGTGGGAGGCTGTTATTATATATTATTATGGAGGCAGTTGTTATATAGTAGTGGGAGGCTGTTATTATATATTATTATGGAGGCAGTTGTTATATAGTAGTGGGAGGCTGTTATTATATATTATTATGGAGGCAGTTGTTATATAGTAGTGGGAGGCTGTTATTATATATTATTATGGAGGCAGTTGTTATATAGTAGTGGGAGGCTGTTATTATATATTATTATGGAGGCAGTTGTTATATAGTAGTGGGAGGCTGTTATTATATATTATTAGGGAGGCAGTTGTTATATAGTAGTGGGAGGCTGTTATTATATATTATTAGGGAGGCTGTTGTTATATAGTAGTGGGAGGCTGTTATTATATAGTAGTAGGGGGGCTGTTATTATATAGTAGTAGGAGGCTGTTATTATATAGTAGTAGGAGGCTGTTATTATATAGTAGTGGGAGGCTGTTATTATATAGTAGTGGGAGGCTGTTATTATATAGTAGTAGGAGGCTGTTATTATATAGTAGTAGGGGGCTGTTATTATATAGTAGTAGGAGGCTGTTATTATATAGTAGTGGGAGGCTGTTATTATATAGTAGTAGGAGGCTGTTATTATATAGTAGTGGGAGGCTGTTATTATATATTAGTGGGAGGCTGTTATTATATAGTAGTGGGAGGCTGTTATTATATAGTAGTAGGAGGCTGTTATTATATAGTAGTGGGAGGCTGTTATTATATAGTAGTGGGAGGCTGTTATTATATAGTAGTGGGAGGCTGTTATTATATAGTAGTAGGAGGCTGTTATTATATAGTAGTGGGAGGCTGTTATTATATAGTAGTGGGAGGCTGTTATTATATAGTAGTGGGAGGCTGTTATTATATAGTAGTGGGAGGCTGTTATTATATAGTAGTGGGAGGCTGTTATTATATAGTAGTAGGGGGCTGTTATTATATAGTAGTAGGAGGTTGTTATTATATAGTAGTAGGAGGCTGTTATTATATAGTAGTGGGAGGCTGTTATTATATAGTAGTGGGAGGCTGTTATTATATAGTAGTAGGGGGCTGTTATTATATAGTAGTGGGAGGCTGTTATTATATATTATTATGGAGGCAGTTGTTATATAGTAGTGGGAGGCTGTTATTATATATTATTAGGGAGGCTGTTGTTATATAGTAGTGGGAGGCTGTTATTATATAGTAGTAGGGGGGCTGTTATTATATAGTAGTAGGAGGCTGTTATTATATAGTAGGAGGAGGCTGTTATTATATAGTAGTGGGAGGCTGTTATTATATAGTAGTGGGAGGCTGTTATTATATAGTAGTGGGAGGCTGTTATTATATAGTAGTAGGGGGCTGTTATTATATAGTAGTAGGAGGTTGTTATTATATAGTAGTAGGAGGCTGTTATTATATAGTAGTGGGAGGCTGTTATTATATAGTAGTGGGAGGCTGTTATTATATAGTAGTGGGAGGCTGTTATTATATAGTAGTGGGAGGTTGTTATTATATAGTAGTGGGAGGCTGTTATTATATAGTAGTGGGAGGCTGTTATTATATAGTAGTAGGAGGCTGTTATTATATAGTAGTGGGAGGCTGTTATTATATAGTAGTAGGAGGCTGTTATTATATAGTAGTAGGAGGCTGTTATTATATAGTAGTAGGAAGGCTGTTATTATATAGTAGTGGGAGGCTGTTATTATATAGTAGTAGGAGGCTGTTATTATATAGTAGTAGGGGGCTGTTATTATATAGTAGTGGGAGGCTGTATTATATAGTAGTAGGGAGGCTGTTATTATATAGTAGTGGGAGGCTGTTATTATATAGTAGTGGGAGGCTGTTATTATATAGTAGTAGGAGGCTGTTATTATATAGTAGTAGGAAGGCTGTTATTATATAGTAGTGGGAGGCTGTTATTATATAGTAGTAGGAGGCTGTTATTATATAGTAGTAGGGGGCTGTTATTATATAGTAGTGGGAGGCTGTATTATATAGTAGTAGGGAGGCTGTTATTATATAGTAGTGGGAGGCTGTTATTATATAGTAGTGGGAGGCTGTTATTATATAGTAGTAGGAGGCTGTTATTATATAGTAGTAGGGGGCTGTTATTATATAGTAGTAGGAGGCTGTTATTATATAGTAGTGGGAGGCTGTTATTATATAGTAGTAGGAGGCTGTTATTATATAGTAGTGGGAGGCTGTTATTATATATTAGTGGGAGGCTGTTATTATATAGTAGTGGGAGGCTGTTATTATATAGTAGTAGGAGGCTGTTATTATATAGTAGTGGGAGGCTGTTATTATATAGTAGTGGGAGGCTGTTATTATATAGTAGTAGGAGGCTGTTATTATATAGTAGTGGGAGGCTGTTATTATATAGTAGTGGGAGGCTGTTATTATATAGTAGTGGGAGGCTGTTATTATATAGTAGTGGGAGGCTGTTATTATATAGTAGTGGGAGGCTGTTATTATATAGTAGTAGGGGGCTGTTATTATATAGTAGTAGGAGGTTGTTATTATATAGTAGTAGGAGGCTGTTATTATATAGTAGTGGGAGGCTGTTATTATATAGTAGTGGGAGGCTGTTATTATATAGTAGTAGGGGGCTGTTATTATATAGTAGTGGGAGGCTGTTATTATATATTATTATGGAGGCAGTTGTTATATAGTAGTGGGAGGCTGTTATTATATATTATTAGGGAGGCTGTTGTTATATAGTAGTGGGAGGCTGTTATTATATAGTATTAGGGGGGCTGTTATTATATAGTAGTAGGAGGCTGTTATTATATAGTAGTAGGAGGCTGTTATTATATAGTAGTGGGAGGCTGTTATTATATAGTAGTGGGAGGCTGTTATTATATAGTCGTGGGGGGCTGTTATTATATAGTAGTAGGGGGCTGTTATTATATAGTAGTAGGAGGTTGTTATTATATAGTAGTAGGAGGCTGTTATTATATAGTAGTGGGAGGCTGTTATTATATAGTAGTGGGAGGCTGTTATTATATAGTAGTGGGAGGCTGTTATTATATAGTAGTGGGAGGTTGTTATTATAAATTAGTGGGAGGCTGTTATTATATAGTAGTGGGAGGCTGTTATTATATAGTAGTAGGAGGCTGTTATTATATAGTAGTGGGAGGCTGTTATTATATAGTAGTAGGAGGCTGTTATTATATAGTAGTAGGAGGCTGTTATTATATAGTAGTAGGAAGGCTGTTATTATATAGTAGTGGGAGGCTGTTATTATATAGTAGTAGGAGGCTGTTATTATATAGTAGTAGGGGGCTGTTATTATATAGTAGTGGGAGGCTGTATTATATAGTAGTAGGGAGGCTGTTATTATATAGTAGTGGGAGGCTGTTATTATATAGTAGTGGGAGGCTGTTATTATATAGTAGTAGGAGGCTGTTATTATATAGTTGTAGGGGGCTGTTATTATATAGTAGTGGGAGGCTGTTATTATATAGTAGTGGGAGGCTGTTATTATATAGTAGTGGGAGGCTGTTATTATATAGTAGTGGGAGGCTGTTATTATATAGTAGTAGGGGGGCTGTTATTATATAGTAGTAGGGGGGCTGTTATTATATAGTATTAGGGAGGCTGTTATTATATAGTAGTAGGGAGTCTGTTATTATATAGTAGTGGGAGGCTGTTATTATATAGTAGTGGGAGGCTGTTATTATATAGTAGTGGGAGGCTGTTATTATATAGTAGTGGGAGGCTGTTATTATATAGTAGTAGGGAGCTGTTATTATATAGTAGTAGTAGGGAGGCTGTTATTATATAGTAGTAGGGAGGCTGTTATTATATAGTAGTAGGGAGCTGTTATTATATAGTAGTAGTAGGGAGGCTGTTATTATATAGTAGTAGGGAGGCTGTTATTATATAGTAGTAGGGAGGCTGTTGTTATATAGTAGTGGGAGGCTGTTATTATATAGTAGTAGGAGGCTGTTATTATATAGTAGTGGGGGGCTGTTATTAGGAGGCTGTTATTATATAGTAGTAGGGAGGCTGTTATTATATAGTAGTAGGAAGGCTGTTATTATATAGTAGTGGGAGGCTGTTATTATATAGTAGTAGGGAGGCTGTTATTATATAGTAGTAGGAGGCTGTTATTATATAGTAGTAGGAGGCTGTTATTATATAGTAGTAGGAGGCTGTTATTATATAGTAGTAGAAGGCTGTTATTATATAGTAGTAGGCGGCTGTTATTATATAGTAGTAGGGAGGCTGTTATTATATAGTAGTAGGGGGCTGTTATTATATAGTAGTGGGAGGCTGTTATTATATAGTAGTGGGAGGCTGTTATTATATAGTAGTGGGAGGCTGTTATTATATAGTAGTAGTAGGGAGGCTGTTATTATATAGTAGTGGGAGGCTGTTATTATATAGTAGTAGGGAGGCTGTTATTATATAGTAGTAGGATGCTGTTATTATATAGTAGTGGGAGGCTGTTATTACAGATGACATGGTGGCTGTATTATATAGTAGTAGGAGGCTGTTATTATATAGTAGTGGGAGGCTGTTATTACAGATTACATGGTGGCTGTATTATATAGTAGTAGGGAGGCTGTTATTATATAGTAGTAGGAGGCTGTTATTATATAGTAGTAGGGGGGCTGTTATTATATAGTAGTAGGGGGCTGTTATTATATAGTAGTAGGGAGGCTTTTATTATATAGTAGTAGGAGGCTGTTATTATATAGTAGTGGGAGGCTGTTATTATATAGTAGTGGGAGGCTGTTATTATATAGTAGTAGGGAGGCTGTTATTATATAGTAGTAGGGAGGCTGTTATTATATAGTAGTAGGAGGCTGTTATTATATAGTAGTAGGAGGCTGTTATTATATAGTAGTAGGGGGCTGTTATTATATAGTAGTAGTAGGGAGGCTGTTATTATATAGTAGTGGGAGGCTGTTATTATATAGTAGTGGGAGGCTGTTATTATATAGTAGTAGGGAGGCTGTTATTATATAGTAGTGGGAGGCTGTTATTATATAGTAGTGGGGGGCTGTTATTAGGAGGCTGTTATTATATAGTAGTAGGAGGCTGTTATTATATAGTAGTAGGGAGGCTGTTATTATATAGTAGTGGGAGGCTGTTGTTATATAGTAGTAGGAGGCTGTTATTATATAGTAGTAGGAGGCTGTTATTATATAGTAGTAGTAGGGAGGCTGTTATTATATAGTAGTAGGGGGCTGTTATTATATAGTAGTAGGAGGCTGTTATTATATAGTAGTGGGAGGCTGTTATTATATAGTAGTAGGGAGGCTGTTATTATATAGTAGTAGGAGGCTGTTATTATATAGTAGTTGGGAGGCTGTTATTATATAGTAGTGGGAGGCTGTTATTATATAGTAGTTGGGAGGCTGTTATTATATAGTAGTAGGGAGGCTGTTATTATATAGTAGTAGGAGGTTGTTATTATATAGTAGTAGGGAGGCTGTTATTATATAGTAGTGGGAGGCTGTTATTATATAGTAGTAGGAGGCTGTTATTATATAGTAGTGGGAGGCTGTTATTATATAGTAGTGGGAGGCTGTTATTATATAGTAGTGGGAGGCTGTTATTATATAGTAGTAGGGAGCTGTATTGTACTGTAACATTGTCCATATTACACCCTTTATATTTAGCCATTTAGCCATTTAGTCATTTAGCCATTTAGTCATTTAGTCATTTAGCCATTTAGCCATTTAGTCATTTAGCCATTTAGCCATTTAGTCATTTAGCCATTTAGCCATTTAGTCATTTAGCCATTTAGTCATTTAGCCATTTAGTCATTTAGCCATTTAGTCATTTAGCCACTCTTACAGTAGTGAGTGCATCCATTTTCATTGGTACAGTTCCCCCGTGGGAATCGAACCCACAACTCTGGCGTTGTAAGTGCTGCGCTCTACAAACTGAGCCACACAGGACTCATTATATTCCAGCTGAAATACACTGAGTGGACCAAACATTAGGAACACCTTCCTGGTATTGAGTTTCACCCCGTTTTGCCATCAGAACAGCCTCACTACATCGGGACATGGACTCTACAAGGTGTTCGTTCCACAGGGACGCTGGCCCATGGTGACTCCAATGCTTCCCACAGTTGGCTGGATGTCCTTTGGGTGGTGGACCATTCTTGATACACAAGGGAAGCCCAGCAGCGTTGCAGTTCTTGATACAAACGGGCACCTACAACCATACCCCTGTTCAAAGGCACTTAAATATCTCATCTTACCCATTCACCCTCTGAATGACACACAGACACAATCCATGTCTCAATTGTCTCAAGGCTTAAACATCCTTCTTTAACCCGTCTCCTCCCCTTCATCTTTAACCTGTCTCCTCCCCTTCATCTTTAACCAGGTCTCCTCCCCTTCATCTACACTGATTGAAGTGGATTTAACAAGTGACATCAATAAGGGATCATAGTTTTCACCTGGTCAGTCTATGTCATGGAAAGAACAGGTGTTCCTAATGTTTTGTGCACTCATTCTGGTATACAATACAACTGGGGATTCGAACCGGCTACAGGTCCAACTCCTTGGCCATTGGGCGACCTACCGGTATTAACTGACATCAGATGATAAATGGTGGGAATGAGCTCCATTTCCTGTCTGTAAGACGCCATGCTAAAATATTGCTTTTGTGAGTGTGTGTGTGTGTGTCTGCGCGCGGTAGTGTGTGTGTGTCTGCGCGCGGTAGTGTGTGTGTGTGTGTCTGCGTGCGGTAGTGTGTGTGTGTGTGTCTGCGTGCGCTAGTGTGTGTGTGTGTGTGTCTGCGTGCGGTAGTGTGCGTGTGTGCGGTATTGTGTGTGTGTGTGTCTGCGTGTGGTAGTGTGTGTGTGTGTGTGTGTGTGTGTCTGCGTGCGGTAGTGTGTGTGTGTCTGCGTGCGGTAGTGTGTGTGTGTCTGCGTGCGGTAGTGTGCGTGTGTGCGGTAGTGTGTGTGTGTGTGTGTCTGCGTGTGATAGTGTGTGTGTGTGTGTCTGCGTGCGGTAGTGTGTGTGTGTCTGCGTGCGGTAGTGTGTGTGTGAGTCTGCGTGCGGTAGTGTGTGTGTGTGTCTGCGTGTGGTAGTGTGTGTGTGTGTGTGTGTCTGCTTGTGGTAGTGTGTGTGTGTGTGTCTGCGTGTGGTAGTGTGTGTGTGTGTGTGTCTGCGTGCGGTAGTGTGTGTGTGTGTGTCTGCATGCGGTAGTGTGTGTGTGAGTCTGTGTGCAGTAGTGTGTGTGTGTGTGTGTGTGTGTGTGTGTGTGTGTGTGTGTGTGTGTGTGTGTGTGTGTGTGTGTGTGTGTCTGCGTGTGGTAGTGTGTGTGTGTGTGTGTGTCTGCGTGTGGTAGTGTGTGTGTGTGTGTGTGTGTGTGTGTGTGTGTGTGTGTGAGTCTGCGTGCGGTGGTTTTTTGTGTCTGGGGGGCAAATCATTCTTATTCTGTGTCTGGGCCAGACAGGAGGGTAGTGGAGAAGGAGGGGAAGGGGGAGGAGGGGAAAGGAAAGGAAAAGAGAGAAGGAGGGGAGAGGAGAGGAGAGGAGAGAAGGAGGGGAGAGAAGGAGGGAAGAGGAGAGAAGGAGAGGAGAGAAGGAGGGGAGAGGAGAGGAGAGGAGGGGAGAGGAGAGGAGAGGAGAGGAGAGGAGATAAGGAGAGAAGGAGGGGAGAGGAGAGAAGGAGGGGAGAGGAGAGGAGAGAAGGAGGGGAGAGGAGAGGAGAGCCACAGCACAGTGAGATCCCTGCATACTAAATAGACTGGTGTCGCCCCAGCCAGCACCTGCCAGGCTACACACACACACACACACACACATTCCTCTGCCACTCACACCTCATGCCAGCTCAAAGTTTGGCCGCCTCAGCCTGCTCCAGGTTGCCATGGACACCATGGCCCACAGCACCTAGCAGCCAGAATCAATGGGAAGCTTCAAGACCAGAGAGGCAGGGGGTAGAGAGAGAGAGAGAGGGAGAGGGTGTGTGTGTGTGTCTTGGTCGAGGATGGGAAGGCACAGATGTGACCTCACCCCTGTCCCCAAAGTGCCCCCTCTCTCCCCATCTGCTCTGACACACACACACTCTGAGTCCACTGACTAGATGGATTTCTGGTGCTGTTCCTGTTGAAGATAACGTGTGTTTTGTACTCTTTTCCTATAATTCTATGAGGTATATAGCTGACAGCAGGAACACATGGCTCTGTCTTCAGTAAGAATAGACAGTAGTGGTCTGATAATATGACTGGGGTGGTCTGATAATATGACTGGGGTGGTCTGATAATATGACTGGGGTGGTCTGATATTATGACTGGGGTGATAGTGGTCTGATAATATGACTGGGGTGATAGTGGTCTGATAATATGACTGGGGTGATAGTGGTCTGATAATATGACTGGGGTGATAGTGGTCTGATTATATGACTGGGGTGGTCTGATAATATGACTGGGGTGGTCTGATAATATGACTGGGGTGGTCTGATAATATGACTGGGGTGATAGTGGTCTGATATTATGACTGGGGTGGTCTGATAATATGACTGGGGTGGTCTGATATTATGACTGGGGTGATAGTGGTCTGATAATATGACTGGGGTGATAGTGGTCTGATAATATGACTGGGGTGATAGTGGTCTGATAATATGACTGGGGTGGTCTGATAATATGACTGGGGTGATAGTGGTCTGATTATATGACTGGGGTGGTCTGATAATATGACTGGGGTGGTCTGATAATAAGCCTGGGGTGGTCTGATAATATGACTGGGGTGATAGTGGTCTGATAATATGACTGGGGTGATAGTGGTCTGATAATATGACTGGGGTGATAGTGGTCTGATAATATGACTGGGGTGATAGTGGTCTGATAATATGACTGGGGTGATAGTGGTCTGATTATATGACTGGGGTGGTCTGATAATATGACTGGGGTGGTCTGATAATATGACTGGGGTGGTCTGATAATATGACTGGGGTGATAGTGGTCTGATATTATGACTGGGGTGGTCTGATAATATGACTGGGGTGGTCTGATAATATGACTGGGGTGATAGTGGTCTGATAATATGACTGGGGTGATAGTGGTCTGATAATATGACTGGGGTGGTCTGATAATATGACTGGGGTGATAGTGGTCTGATTATATGACTGGGGTGGTCTGATAATATGACTGGGGTGGTCTTATAATATGACTGGGGTGGTCTGATAATATGACTGGGGTGATAGTGGTCTGATAATATGACTGGGGTGATAGTGGTCTGATAATATGACTGGGGTGATAGTGGTCTGATAATATGACTGGGGTGATAGTGGTCTGATAATATGACTGGGGTGATAGTGGTCTGATAATATGACTGGGGTGTTAGTGGTCTGATAATATGACTGGGGTGATAGTGGTCTGATAATATGACTGGGGTGTTAGTGGTCTTATAATATGACTGGGGTGATAGTGGTCTGATAATATGACTGGGGTGGTCTGATAATATGACTGGGGTGGTCTGATAATATGACCGGGGTGGTCTGATAATATGACTGGGGTAATAGTGGTCTGATAATATGACTGGAGTGGTCTGATAATATGACCGGGGTGGTCTGATAATATGACCGGGGTGGTCTGATAATATGACTGGGGTGATAGTGGTCTGATAATATGACTGGGGTGGTCTGATAATATGACTGGGGTGGTCTGATAATATGACTGGGGTGGTCTGATAATATGACCGGGGTGGTCTGATAATATGACTGGGGTGATAGTGGACTGATAATATGACTGGGGTGGTCTGATAATATGACAGGGGTGTTCTGATAATATGACTGGGGTGATAGTGGTCTGATAATATGACTGGGGTGGTCTGATAATATGACCGGGGTGGTCTGATAATATGACTGGGGTGGTCTGATATTATGACTGAGGTGATAGTGGTCTGATAATATGCCTGCGGTGGTCTGATAATATGACTGGGGTGGTCTTATAATATGACTGGGGTGTTAGTGTCTGATATTATGACTGGGGTGGTCTGATAATATGACTGGGGTGATAGTGGTCTGATATTATGACTGGGGTGATAGTGGTCTGGTAATATGACTGGGGTGGTCTGATATTATGACTGGGGTTGTCTGATAATATGACTGGGGTGTTAGTGGTCTGATATTATGACTGGGGTGGTCTGATAATATGACTGGGGTCATAGTGGTCTGATAATATGACTGGGGTGATAGTGTTCTGATAATATGACTGGGGTGATAGTGGTCTGATAATATGACTGGGGTGTTATGATAATATGACTGGGGTGGTCTGATAATATGACCGGGGTGGTCTGATAATATGACCGGGGTGGTCTGATAATATGACCGGGGTGAAATTGGTCTGATAATATGACTGGTGTGGTCTGATAATATGACCGGGGTGGTCTGATAATATGACTGGGGTGTTAGTGGTCTGATATTATGACTGGGGTGGTCTGATAATATGACTGGGGTGGTCTGATAATATGACTGGGGTGATAGTGGTCTGATAATATGACTGGGGTGGTCTGATAATATGACTGGGGTGTTAGTGGTCTGATAATATGACTGGGGTGATAGTGGTCTGATTATATGACTGGGGTGTTAGCGGTCTGATAATATGACTGGGGTGGTCTGATATTATGACTGGGGTGTTAGTGGTCTGATAATATGACTGGGGTGGTCTGATATTATGACTGGGGTGTTAGTGGTCTGATAATATGACTGGGGTGATAGTGGTCTGATAATATGACTGGGGTGGTCTGATATTATGACTGGGGTGGTCTGATAATATGACTGGGTGTTAGTGGTCTGATAATATGACTGGGGTGATAGTGGTCTGATTATATGACTGGGGTGTTAGCGGTCTGATAATATGACTGGGGTGGTCTGATATTATGACTGGGGTGTTAGTGGTCTGATAATATGACTGGGGTGGTCTGATATTATGACTGGGGTGTTAGTGGTCTGATAATATGACTGGGGTGATAGTGGTCTGATATTATGACTGGGGTGATAGTGGTCTGATATTATGACTGGGGTGGTCTGATAATATGACTGGGGGGATAGTGGTCTGATAATATGACTGGGGTGGTCTGATAATATGACTGGGGTGATAGTGGTCTGATATTATGACTGGTGTGGTCTGATAATATGACTAGGGTGATAGTGGTCTGATTATATGACTGGGGTGATAGTGGTCTGATATTATGACTGGGGTGATAGTGGTCTGATAATATGACTGGGGTGGTCTGATAATATGACTGGGGTGGTCTGATAATATGACTGGGGTGATATTGGTCTGATATTATGACTGGGGTGGTCTGATAATATGACTGGGGTGATAGTGTTCTGATATTATGACTGGGGTGATAGTGGTCTGATTATATGACTTGGGTGGTCTGATATTGTGACTGGGGTGGTCTGATAATATGACTGGGGTGATAGTGGTCTGATAATATGACTGGGGTAGTCTGATAATATGACTGGGGTGTTAGTGGTCTGATAATATGACTGGGGTGATAATGGTCTGATATTATGACTGGGGTGGTCTGATAATATGACTGGGGTGATAGTGGTCTGATTATATGACTGGGGTGGTCTGAAAATATTTCTGAACTACACACAAGGACAGACAGGAAGTCAGGAGAGGCACAGGTTCGGAATCACACACACACATTCCAGGAGAATTAGAAGCGGGAGGGAGAGACGCACACACACCAATGATATGGAGAGTGAAAGAAAGAGAGGCAGAGTAGAGACCGGAGAGAAGAAGAGGGAGAGACAGAGACGGCTGCAGAGCTTTGAGGATTATGGGTAGATTTGGACTTTTTTGTAGCGAGATTCTTTTTCTCTGAGCAATTTGCCTCGAACGTCTTGAACAGTGTTAATCCTCTCTTAAAGAATCCTAATCCTGCTAGCATGTACCTGATACTGAGGGAATGGAGGGAGGTCGGGATAGAGAGAGGGTTCGCTAGAGAGACCCAACATTAAGGAAAGCTTTATTACAGACTCAGTGAGCATAGCCTTGCTATTGAGAAAGGCCTCCGAAGGCAGACATGGCTCTCAAGAGAAGACAGGCTATGTGCACACTGCCCACAATATGAGGTGGAAACTGAGCTGTCATTTAGTCTGTAAAGGACTTGATGTCCAGTGATTTCAGAAAGTATTCAGACCCCTTGACTTTTTCCACATGTTGTTACGTTACAGTCTTATTCTAAAATGGATCAAATTGTTATTTTCCCTCATCAGTCTACACACAATACCCCCGTAATGACATCACAATACCCCCGTAATGACATCACAATACCCCAGAATGACATCACAATACCTCCGTAATGACTGGGGTGGTCTGATAATATGACCGGGGTGGTCTGATAATATGACTGGGGTGATAGTGGTCTGATAATATGACTGGAGTGGTCTGATAATATGACCTGGGTGGTCTGATAATATGACCGGGGTGGTCTGATAATATGACTGGGGTGAAATTGGTCTGATAATATGACAGGGGTGGTCTGATAATATGACTGGGGTGATAGTGGTCTGATAATATGACTGGGGTGGTCTGATAATATGACTGGGGTGGTCTGATAATATGACCGGGGTGGTCTGATAATATGACTGGGGTGATAGTGGACTGATAATATGACTGGGGTGGTCTGATAATATGACAGGGGTGGTCTGATAATATGACTAGGGTGATAGTGGTCTGATAATATGACTGGGGTGGTCTGATAATATGACCGGGGTGGTCTGATAATATGACCGGGGTGGTCTGATATTATGACTGGGGTGATAGTGGTCTGATAATATGCCTGCGGTGGTCTGATAATATGACTGGGGTGGTCTGATAATATGACTGGGGTGTTAGTGTCTGATATTATGACTGGGGTGGTCTGATAATATGACTGGGGTGATAGTGGTCTGATATTATGACTGGGGTGATAGTGGTCTGGTAATATGACTGGGGTGGTCTGATATTATGACTGGGGTTGTCTGATAATATGACTGGGGTGTTAGTGGTCTGATATTATGACTGGGGTGGTCTGATAATATGACTGGGGTCATAGTGGTCTGATAATATGACTGGGGTGATAGTGGTCTGATAATATGACTGGGGTGATAGTGGTCTGATAATATGACTGGGGTGTTCTGATAATATGACTGGGGTGGTCTGATAATATGACCGGGGTGGTCTGATAATATGACCGGGGTGGTCTGATAATATGACCGGGGTGAAATTGGTCTGATAATATGACTGGTGTGGTCTGATAATATGACCGGGGTGGTCTGATAATATGACTGGGGTGTTAGTGTCTGATATTATGACTGGGGTGGTCTGATAATGTGACCGGGGTGAAATTGGTCTGATAATATGACTGGGGTGGTCTGATAATATGACTGGGGTGGTCTGATAATATGACTGGGGTGGTCTGATAATATGACTGGGGTGGTCTGATAATATGACCGGGGTGGTCTGATAATATGACTGGGGTGGTCTGATAATATGACTGGGGTGGTCTGATAATATGACTGGGGTGATATTGGTCTGATATTATGACTGGGGTGGTCTGATAATATGACTGGGGTGATAGTGGTCTGATTATATGACTTGGGTGGTCTGATATTGTGACTGGGGTGGTCTGATAATATGACTGGGGTGATAGTGGTCTGATAATATGACTGGGGTAGTCTGATAATATGACTGGGGTGTTAGTGGTCTGATAATATGACTGGGGTGATAATGGTCTGATATTATGACTGGGGTGGTCTGATAATATGACTGGGGTGATAGTGGTCTGATTATATGACTGGGGTGGTCTGAAAATATTTCTGAACTACACACAAGGACAGACAGGAAGTCAGGAGAGGCACATGTTCGGAATCACACACACACATTCCAGGAGAATTAGAAGCGGGAGGGAGAGACGCACACACACCAATGATATGGAGAGTGAAAGAAAGAGAGGCAGAGTAGAGACCGGAGAGAAGAAGAGGGAGAGACAGAGACGGCTGCAGAGCTTTGAGGATTATGGGTAGATTTGGACTTTTTTGTAGCGAGATTCTTTTTCTCTGAGCAATTTGCCTCGAACGTCTTGAACAGTGTTAATCCTCTCTTAAAGAATCCTAATCCTGCTAGCATGTACCTGATACTGAGGGAATGGAGGGAGGTCGGGATAGAGAGACCCAACATTAAGGAAAGCTTTATTACAGACTCAGTGAGCATAGCCTTGCTATTGAGAAAGGCCTCCGAAGGCAGACATGGCTCTCAAGAGAAGACAGGCTATGTGCACACTGCCCACAATATGAGGTGGAAACTGAGCTGTCATTTAGTCTGTAAAGGACTTGATGTCCAGTGATTTCAGAAAGTATTCAGACCCCTTGACTTTTTCCACGTTGTTACGTTACAGTCTTATTCTAAAATGGATCAAATTGTTATTTTCCCTCATCAGTCTATACACAATACCCCCGTAATGACATCACAATACCCCCGTAATGACATCACAATACCCCCGTAATGACATCACAATACCCCAGAATGACATCACAATACCTCCGTAATGACTGGGGTGGTTTGATAATATGACCGGGGTGGTCTGATAATATGACTGGGGTGATAGTGGTCTGATAATATGACTGGAGTGGTCTGATAATATGACCGGGGTGTTCTGATAATATGACCGGGGTGGTCTGATAATATGACTGGGGTGAAATTGGTCTGATAATATGACAGGGGTGGTCTGATAATATGACTGGGGTGATAGTGGTCTGATAATATGACTGGGGTGGTCTGATAATATGACTGGGGTGGTCTGATAATATGACCGGGGTGGTCTGATAATATGACTGGGGTGATAGTGGACTGATAATATGACTGGGGTGGTCTGATAATATGACAGGGGTGGTCTGATAATATGACTGGGGTGATAGTGGTCTGATAATATGACTGGGGTGGTCTGATAATATGACCGGGGTGGTCTGATAATATGACTGGGGTGGTCTGATATTATGACTGGGGTGATAGTGGTCTGATAATATGCCTGCGGTGGTCTAATAATATGACTGGGGTGGTCTGATAATATGACTGGGGTGATAGTGGTCTGATATTATGACTGGGGTGATAGTGGTCTGGTAATATGACTGGGGTGGTCTGATATTATGACTGGGGTTGTCTGATAATATGACTGGGGTGTTAGTGGTCTGATATTATGACTGGGGTGGTCTGATAATATGACTGGGGTCATAGTGGTCTGATAATATGACTGGGGTGATAGTGGTCTGATAATATGACTGGGGTGATAGTGGTCTGATAATATGACTGGGGTGTTCTGATAATATGACTGGGGTGGTCTGATAATATGACCGGGGTGGTCTGATAATATGACCGGGGTGGTCTGATAATATGACCGGGGTGAAATTGGTCTTATAATATGACTGGTGTGGTCTGATAATATGACCGGGGTGGTCTGATAATATGACTGGGGTGTTAGTGGTCTGATATTATGACTGGGGTGGTCTGATAATATGACTGGGGTGGTCTGATAATATGACTGGGGTGATAGTGGTCTGATAATATGACTGGGGTGGTCTGATAATATGACTGGGGTGTTAGTGGTCTGATAATATGACTGGGGTGATAGTGGTCTGATTATATGACTGGGGTGTTAGCGATCTGATAATATGACTGGGGTGGTCTGATATTATGACTGGGGTGTTAGTGGTCTGATAATATGACTGGGGTGGTCTGATATTATGACTGGGGTGTTAGTGGTCTGATAATATGACTGGGGTGATAGTGGTCTGATAATATGACTGGGGTGGTCTGATATTATGACTGGGGTTGTCTGATAATATGACTGGGGTGTTAGTGGTCTGATATTATGACTGGGGTGGTCTGATAATATGACTGGGGTGATAGTGGTCTGATAATATGACTGGGGTGGTCTGATAATATGACTGGGGTGTTAGTGGTCTGATAATATGACTGGGGTGATAGTGGTCTGATTATATGACTGGGGTGTTAGCGGTCTGATAATATGACTGGGGTGGTCTGATATTATGACTGGGGTGTTAGTGGTCTGATAATATGACTGGGGTGGTCTGATATTATGACTGGGGTGTTAGTGGTCTGATAATATGACTGGGGTGATAGTGGTCTGATATTATGACTGGGGTGATAGTGGTCTGAAATTATGACTGGGGTGGTCTGATAATATGACTGGGGGGATAGTGGTCTGATAATATGACTGGGGTGGTCTGATAATATGACTGGGGTGATAGTGGTCTGATATTATGACTGGTGTGGTCTGATAATATGACTGGGGTGATAGTGGTCTGATTATATGACTGGGGTGATAGTGGTCTGATATTATGACTGGGGTGATAGTGGTCTGATAATATGACTGGGGTGGTCTGATAATATGACTGGGGTGGTCTGATAATATGACTGGGGTGATATTGGTCTGATATTATGACTGGGGTGGTCTGATAATATGACTGGGGTGATAGTGGTCTGATATTATGACTGGGGTGATAGTGGTCTGATTATATGACTTGGGTGGTCTGATATTGTGACTGGGGTGGTCTGATAATATGACTGGGGTGATAGTGGTCTGATAATATGACTGGGGTAGTCTGATAATATGACTGGGGTGTTAGTGGTCTGATAATATGACTGGGGTGATAATGGTCTGATATTATGACTGGGGTGGTCTGATAATATGACTGGGGTGATAGTGGTCTGATTATATGACTGGGGTGGTCTGAAAATATTTCTGAACTACACACAAGGACAGACAGGAAGTCAGGAGAGGCACATGTTCGGAATCACACACACACATTCCAGGAGAATTAGAAGCGGGAGGGAGAGACGCACACACACCAATGATATGGAGAGTGAAAGAAAGAGAGGCAGAGTAGAGACCGGAGAGAAGAAGAGGGAGAGACAGAGACGGCTGCAGAGCTTTGAGGATTATGGGTAGATTTGGACTTTTTTGTAGCGAGATTCTTTTTCTCTGAGCAATTTGCCTCGAACGTCTTGAACAGTGTTAATCCTCTCTTAAAGAATCCTAATCCTGCTAGCATGTACCTGATACTGAGGGAATGGAGGGAGGTCGGGATAGAGAGAGGGTTCGCTAGAGAGACCCAACATTAAGGAAAGCTTTATTACAGACTCAGTGAGCATAGCCTTGCTATTGAGAAAGGCCTCCGAAGGCAGACATGGCTCTCAAGAGAAGACAGGCTATGTGCACACTGCCCACAATATGAGGTGGAAACTGAGCTGTCATTTAGTCTGTAAAGGACTTGATGTCCAGTGATTTCAGAAAGTATTCAGACCCCTTGACTTTTTCCACATGTTGTTACGTTACAGTCTTATTCTAAAATGGATCAAATTGTTATTTTCCCTCATCAGTCTACACACAATACCCCCGTAATGACATCACAATACCCCAGAATGACATCACAATACCTCCGTAATGACATCACAATACGCCCCTTAATGACATCACAATACCCCAGAATGACATCACAATACCTCCGTAATGACATCACAATACGCCCCTTAATGACATCACAATACCCCAGAATGACATCACAATACCTCCGTAATGACATCACAATACCCCAGAATGACATCACAATACCCCTGTAATGACATCACAATACCCCATGATGACATCACAATACCCCATGATGACATCACAATACCCCATAATTACAAATTGAAAACAGGTTTTTAGAAAGTTTTGCATATGTATTAAAAATAAAAACAGAAACGACTCATTTACATAAGTATTCAGACCTTTTGCTTTGAGAGTCGATATTGAACTCATGCATCGTGCATCCTGTTTCCATTGATCAACCTTGAGATGTTTCTACAACTTGATTGGAGTCCCCCTGTGGTAAATTCAATTGATATGATGTGATTTGGAAAGGCACACACCTGTCTATATAGGGACCACAGTTGAAAGTGCATGTCAGAGCAAAACCCAAACCATGAGGTGGAAGGAATTGTCCCAGAGCTCCGAGACAGGATTGTGTCGTGGTTCAGATCTGGGGAAGGGTATCAAAACATTTCTGCACTATTGAAGGTCCCCAAGAACACAGTGGCCTCAATCATTCTTAAATGGAAGCTACGAGGCTGGGTAGATGGTCAGTGTGTGTGTAGTAGATAGCTAGTGTTGGTTCTTAGCCCGAGTCCAAAGCTCAGGTAGCTACAGATAAAAAGCACCGCCAACGTGTAGCGTGAACGAGGGAGGAAGGGAGGGAGGGAGGGAGGGAGGGAGGGAGGGAGGGAGGGAGGGAGGAAGGGAGGGAGGGAGGGAGGGAGGGAGGAGGAGGAAGGGAGGGAGGGAGGGAGGGAGGGAGGGAGGGAGGGAGGGAGGGAGGAGGAGGAGGAGGAAGGGAGGGAGGGAGGGAGGGAGGGAGAAAGGAAGGAAGGAAGGAAGGAAGGAAGGAAGGAAGGAAGGAAGGAAGGAAGGAAAGAAGGGAGGGGGGGAGGGAGGGAGTTCTCTTTGTAGACTTTCAGAAAAAAATGAAGCCAAATAAAGTTGAACCCAGAGAAGATGATTGATGGTTGTGCAGAGCTCCCTATCCATCTCTCTCTCCTTTTCCCCTCTCTTTTTCTCTCTCTCTCTCTCTCTCTCTCTCTCTCTCCTTCCTGCAGGCGCAGTGTGGTAGTTACCTTTTTCCCAAACACACGGGGGCTTGATTTAGCTGTTGTTTTTCTCTCCTCGTCCATACCTCTGGACACACACACACACACACACACACACACACACACACACACACACACACACATATACATACAGAATACACACACACACTAGTGGACTCTGCTTTGATAGATGCTTTACCCTAAGAAGTCTTGGCTACCAATTGAATCCTATGTGAGCTAGCCTGGTTAGTAGCCTGGTTAGTAGCCTGGCTAGTAGCCTGGTTTGTAGCCTGGTTAGTAGCCTGGTTAGCAGCCTGGTTAGTACAGGAGCCACCCTCATCACTCTCTGCTGGTCTCTCTCTCTCTCTCTCTCTCTCTCTGTCTCTCTGTCTCTCTCTCTGTCTCTATCTCTCTGTCTCTCTCTCTCTCTCTGTCTCTCTGTCTCTCTCTCTCTCTGTCTCTCTGTCTCTCTCTCTGTCTCTCTCTCTCTCTGTCCTCTCTCTCTCAATTCAATTCAATTCAATTCAATTCAAGGGCTTTATTGGCATGGGAAACATGTGTTAACATTGCCAAAGCAAGTGAGGTAGATAATATATAAAGTGAATATATAAAGTGAAAAACAACAAAAATTAACAGTAAACATTACACATACAGAGGTTTCAAAACAGTGAAGACATTACAAATGTCATATTATATTAAAAACAGTGTTTTTAACAATGTACAAATGGTTAAAGGACACAAGATAAAATAAATAAGCATAAATATGGGTTGTATTTACAATGGTGTTTGTTCTTCACTGGTTGCCCTTTTCTCGTGGCAACAGGTCACAAATCTTGCTGCTGTGATGGCACACTGTGGTATTTCACCCAGTAGATATGGGAGTTTTTCAAAATTGGATTTGTTTTCGAATTCTTTGTGGATCTGTGTAATCTGAGGGAAATATGTCTCTCTAATATGGTCATACATTGGGCAGGAGGTTAGGAAGTGCAGCTCAGTTTCCACCTCATTTTGTGGGCAGTGAGCACATAGCCTGTCTTCTCTTGAGAGCCATGTCAGCCTACGGCGGCCTTTCTCAATAGCAAGGCTATGCTCACTGAATCTGTACATAGTCAAAGCTTTCCTTAATTTTGGGTCAGTCACAGTGGTCAGGTATTCTGCCGCTGTGTACTCTCTGTTCAGGGCCAAATAGCATTCTAGTTTGCTCTGTTTTTTTGTTAATTCTTTCCAATGTGTCAAGTAATTATCATTTTGTTTTCTCATGATTTGGTTGGGTCTAATTGTGCTGCTGTCCTGGGGCTCTGTAGGGTGTGTTTGTGAGCAGAGCCCCAGGACCAGCTTGCTTAGGGGACTCTTCTCCAGGTTCATCTCTCTGTAGGTGATGGCTTTGTTATGGAAGGTTTGTGAATCGCTTCCTTTTAGATGGTTATAGAATTTAACGTCTCTTTTCTGGATTTTGATAATTAGTGGGTATCGGCCTAATTCTGCTCTGCATGCATTATTTGGTGTTCTACGTTGTACACGGAGGATATTTTTGCAGAATTCTGCGTGCAGAGTCTCAATTTGGTGTTTGTCCCATTTTGTGAAGTCTTGGTTGGTGAGCGGACCCCAGACCCTGTCCCCCTGTTGACTCCTCAATGGAGAAACCCAATACTTTGGCCTGTTGATTAATGACCAATGTGGAACGGACCATCCTAGTGGTGAGGGGAGAGGAATGTTTAAGGCTGCTTGGGTTTATACTTACCGATCCTATTCAATGCATGTCTGTGTGTTACTGTGTGTCTGTGTGTGTGTGTGTTTATGTGTGTGTGTGTATTTGAGTTGCTATGCGTTTGAGCGTGTGTGTGTGTGTGTTACCGTGTGTGTCTGTGTCTTTGTGTGTGTGTATTTGACTTACTATGTGTTTGTTAGTGTGTGCGTGCGTGTGTGTGTCACTACTACTGCGTTAGTGTGTATGTGTCACTACTACTACGTCAGAGTGTGTGTGTGTATCACTACTACTGCGTCAGAGTGTGTGTGTGTGTGTGTGTGTCACTACTACTGCGTCAGAGTGTGTGTGTGTGTGTGTCACTACTACTGCGTCAGAGTGTGTGTGTGTGTGTGTGTGTGTGTCACTACTACTGCGTCAGAGTGTGTGTGTGTGTCACTACTACTGCGTCAGAGTGTGTGTGTGTGTGTCATTACTACTGCGTCAGTGTGTGTGTGTGTCACTACTACTGCGTCAGAGTGTGTGTGTGTGTCACTACTACTGCGTCAGAGTGTGTGTGTGTGTCACTACTACTGCGTCAGAGTGTGTGTGTGTGTCATTACTACTGCGTCAGAGTGTGTGTGTGTGTCACTACTACTGCGTCAGAGTGTGTGTGTGTGTGTCATTACTACTGCGTCAGAGTGTGTGTGTGTGTCACTACTACTGCGTCAGAGTGTGTGTGTGTGTCACTACTACTGCGTCAGAGTGTGTGTGTGTGTCACTACTACTGCGTCAGAGTGTGTGTGACATCTCCCCAACACATCCAGTTAGAACAGAACCTCTCCGGCCACCTCAGCATTCTACTGTTCCTATTCTAGAATGTCCCTCTGTCATTGTGGCGTCATGGTGACTGCTGAGAGCTCTCCTCTGCCTGGACCCGGCCTGCGAACCCTATGGCACCCTATTCCCTATATATAGTGCACTACTTCTGACCAGAGCCCCTATGTAGGGAATAGGGTGCCATTTGACATGCTGCCCAGAAGTGTCAATTTGTTGAAGAAGACGGATTGTTGATGCTTTGTGAACGCAGGACTATATATATCACAGGGACTATAAGGCTGGTCGACCTCAACCTATAACACTGTACAGGACTATATATACCACAGGGACTATAAGGCTGGTCAACCTCAACCTATAACACTGTACAGGACTATATATATCACAGGGACTATAGGGCTGGTCGACCTCAACCTATAACACTGTACAGGACTATATATAACACAGGGACTATAAGGCTGGTCGACCTCAACCTATAACACTGTACAGGACTATATATATCACAGGGACTATAAGGCTGGTCGACCTCAACCTATAACACTGTACAGGACTATATATATCACAGTGACTATAAGGCTGGTCGACCTCAACCTATAACACTGTACAAGACTATATATATCACAGGGACTATAAGGCTGGTCGACCTCAACCTATAACACTGTACAGGACTATATATATCACAGTGACTATAAGGCTGGTCGACCTCAACCTATAACACTGTACAGGACTATATATATCACAGGGACTATAAGGCTGGTCGACCTCAACCTATAACACTGTACAGGACTATATATATCACAGTGACTATAAGGCTGGTCGACCTCAACCTATAACACTGTACAAGACTATATATATCACAGGGGCTATAAGGCTGGTCGACCTCAACCTATAACACTGTACAGGACTATATATATCACAGTGACTATAAGGCTGGTCGACCTCAACCTATAACACTGTACAGGACTATATATATCACAGTGGCTGTAGGGCTGGTCGACCTCAACCTATAACACTGTACAGGACTATTTATAACACAGGGACTATAAGGCTGGTCGACCTCAACCTATAACACTGTACAGGACTATATATATCACAGGGACTATAAGGCTGGTCGACCTCAACCTATAACACTGTACAGGACTATTTATAACACAGGGACTATAAGGCTGGTCGACCTCAACCTATAACACTGTACAGGACTATATATATCACAGGGACTATAAGGCTGGTCGACCTCAACCTATAACACTGTACAGGACTATATATATCACATGGACTATAAGGCTGGTCGACCTCAACCTATATATCACAGTGGCTGTAGGGCTGGAAGCATCATCAGATATGATATAGCTACAATATGGTTTATTTACTGTGTATAGACTGGGTGTTGTAGTATAATGTATAGACTGGGTGTATAGACTGGGTGTTGTAGTATAATGTATAGACTGGGTGTTGTAGTATAATGTATAGACTGGGTGTATAGACTGGGTGTTGTAGTATATTGTATAGACTGGGTGTTGTAGTATAATGTATAGACTGGGTGTATAGACTGGGTGTTGTAGTATATTGTATAGACTGGGTGTTGTAGTATAATGTATAGACTGGGTGTATAGACTGGGTGTTGTAGTATATTGTATAGACTGGGTGTTGTAGTATAATGTATAGACTGGGTGTTGTAGTATAATGTATAGACTGGGTGTATAGACTGGGTGTTGTAGTATAATGTATAGACTGGGTGTTGTATAATGTATAGACTGGGTGTATAGACTGGGTGTTGTAGTATAATGTATAGACTGGGTGTTGTAGTATAATGTATAGACTGGGTGTTGTGGTATAATGTATAGACTGGGTGTTGTGGTATAATGTATAGACTGGGTGTATAGACTGGGTGTTGTAGTATAATGTATAGACTGGGTGTTGTATAATGTATAGACTGGGTGTATAGACTGGGTGTTGTAGTATAATGTATAGACTGGGTGTTGTGGTATAATGTATAGACTGGGTGTTGTAGTATAATGTATAGACTGGGTGTTGTGGTATAATGTATAGACTGGGTGTATAGACTGGGTGTTGTAGTATAATGTATAGACTGGGTGTTGTAGTATAATGTATAGACTGGGTGTATAGACTGGGTGTTGTAGTATAATGTATAGACTGGGTGTTGTAGTATAATGTATAGACTGGGTGTTGTAGTATAATGTATAGACTGGGTGTTGTGGTATAATGTATAGACTGGGTGTATAGACTGGGTGTTGTAGTATAATGTATAGACTGGGTGTTGTAGTATAATGTATAGACTGGGTGTTGTGGTATAATGTATAGACTGGGTGTATAGACTGGGTGTTGTAGTATAATGTATAGACTGGGTGTTGTAGTATAATGTATAGACTGGGTGTATAGACTGGGTGTTGTAGTATATTGTATAGACTGGGTGTTGTAGTATAATGTATAGACTGGGTGTTGTAGTATAATGTATAGACTGGGTGTTGTAGTATAATGTATAGACTGGGTGTTGTAGTATAATGTATAGACTGGGTGTTGTAGTATAATGTATAGACTGGGTGTTGTAGTATAATGTATAGACTGGGTGTTGTAGTATAATGTATAGACTGGGTGTTGTGGTATAATGTATAGACTGGGTGTATAGACTGGGTGTTGTAGTATAATGTATAGACTGGGTGTTGTAGTATAATGTATAGACTGGGTGTTGTGGTATAATGTATAGACTGGGTGTATAGACTGGGTGTTGTAGTATAATGTATAGACTGGGTGTATAGACTGGGTGTTGTAGTATAATGTATAGACTGGGTGTTGTGGTATAATGTATAGACTGGGTGTTGTAGTATAATGTATAGACTGGGTGTTGTGGTATAATGTATAGACTGGGTGTATAGACTGGGTGTTGTAGTATAATGTATAGACTGGGTGTTGTAGTATAATGTATAGACTGGGTGTATAGACTGGGTGTTGTAGTATAATGTATAGACTGGGTGTATAGACTGGGTGTTGTAGTATAATGTATAGACTGGGTGTTGTGGTATAATGTATAGACTGGGTGTATAGACTGGGTGTTGTAGTATAATGTATAGACTGGGTGTATAGACTGGGTGTTGTAGTATAATGTATAGACTGGGTGTTGTAGTATAATGTATAGACTGGGTGTTGTAGTATAATGTATAGACTGGGTGTTGTAGTATAATGTATAGACTGGGTGTATAGACTGGGTGTTGTAGTATAATGTATAGACTGGGTGTATAGACTGGGTGTATAGACTGGGTGTTGTATAATGTATAGACTGGGTGTATAGACTGGGTGTTGTAGTATAATGTATAGACTGGGTGTTGTAGTATAATGTATAGACTGGGTGTTGTAGTATAATGTATAGACTGTGTGTTGTAGTATATTGTATAGACTGGGTGTTGTAGTATAATGTATAGACTGGGTGTTGTAGTATAATGTATAGACTGGGTGTATAGACTGGGTGTTGTAGTATAATGTATAGACTGGGTGTTGTAGTATAATGTATAGACTGGGTGTATAGACTGGGTGTTGTAGTATATTGTATAGACTGGGTGTTGTAGTATAATGTATAGACTGGGTGTTGTAGTATAATGTATAGACTGGGTGTTGTAGTATAATGTATAGACTGGGTGTTGTAGTATATTGTATAGACTGGGTGTTGTAGTATAATGTATAGACTGGGTGTATAGACTGGGTGTTGTAGTATAATGTATAGACTGGGTGTATAGACTGGGTGTTGTAGTATAATGTATAGACTGGGTGTATAGACTGGGTGTTGTAGTATATTGTATAGACTGGGTGTTGTAGTATAATGTATAGACTGGGTGTTGTAGTATAATGTATAGACTGGGTGTTGTAGTATAATGTATAGACTGGGTGTAGATCAGGTTAATATGGATTATTGCTTCTTAACCCAATATCTCAGGTTATATCTCAGGTTAAAGGAGGATTTTTAAGCCTTGAGACAATTGAGACATGGATTGTGTACGTGTGGCATTCAGAGGGTGAATGGGTACGACAAAATATTTAAGTGCCTTTGAACAGGGGTATGGTAGTAGGTGTCAGGCACACAGGTTTGTGTCAAGAATTGCAATGCTGCTGGATTTTTAATGCTCAACAGTTTCCTGTTTGTATCAAGAAGGATCCATCACCCAAAAGACAGACAGCAAACTAAACACAACTGTGTGAAGAATTGGAGTCAACATGGGCCAGCCTCCCTGTGGAACGATTTCAACACCTTGTGGAGTCCATGTCCCTGATGAATTGAGACTGTTCTGAGGGCAAACCGGGGTGCAACTCAGTACGAGGAAGGTGCTCCTAATGTTTGGTATATACTGTAGTACTCTCATATCCTCTGTGATCTCCAGCAGACCTCCATAGTGGCTCATCAGTGGGGTTAGACCTCAGGGCGCCCCATCAGGGATCAACAGTGATTTAGCAAACAAATGATCCGTAATGGCCGCTTGGACTGTCTGTGGGCCGCGGTAATATGGTTACAGATCCACCGTAGAGAGAGGAAACCATAACCCATTTCCTCTCTCTCTGTCTGTCTGTCTGTCTGTCTGTCTGTCTGTCTGTCTGTCTGTCTCTCTCTCTCTCTCTGTCTCTCTCTCTCTCTCACTGTCTCTCTCTCTCTGTCTCTCTCTCTGTCTCTCTCTCTCTCTCTCTCTGTCTCTCTCTCTCTCTCTCTGTCTCTGTCTCTCTCTCTCTCTCTCTCTCTCTCTGTCTCTCTCTCTCTCTCAATTCAATTCAATTCAAGGGCTTTATTGGCATGGGAAACATGTGTTAACATTGCCAAAGCAAGTGAGGTAGACAACATACAAAGTGAATATATAAAGTGAAAAACAACAAAAATTAACAGTAAACATTACACATACAGAGGTTTCAAAACAGTGAAGACATTACATATATATACAGTGTTTTAACAATGTACAAATGGTTAAAGGACACAAGATAAAATAAATAAACATAAATATGGGTTGTATTTACAATGGTGTGTGTTCTTCACTGGTTGCCCTTTTCTCGTGGCAACAGGTCACAAATCTTGCTGCTGTGATGGCACACTGTGGAATTTCACCCAGTAGATATGGGAGTTTTTCAAAATTGGATTTGTTTTTGAATTCTTTGTGGATCTGTGTAATCTGAGGGAAATATGTCTCTCTAATATGGTCATACATTGGTCATGGTCATACTCTCTCTGTCTCTGTCTCTCTCTTCAGAGCAGAGCAGTATCTCATCAGTATTGAAAACATTAGTTTGACTGGTTAATTTATTTCATCTACCTGCCACAGTTTCTGGTGGACCAGAAAGTACATTTCAGGCCCTGAGTTTTGTCAATTTATTTGTTAGTTGAACCTTTATTTAACTTGACAAGTCAGTTAAGAACAAATTCTTGTTTACAATGACGGTCTAGGAACAGTGGGTTAACTGCCTTGTTCAGGGGCAGAACGACAGATTTGTACCTTGTCAGCTCGGGGATTCGATCTTGCAACCTTTCGGTTACTAGTCCAACGCTCTAACCACTAGGCTGCCTGCCGCCGTGATGACACAGGCTGAACAGGGTGACCACCTCCTCAGCCGCCTCTCCTTGTTTCCTCCTTCTCTCCTTGTTTCCTCCTTCTCTCCATGTTTCCTCCTCCTCCTCCTTGTTTCCTCCTTCTCTCCTTGTTTCCTCCTTCTCTTCTTGTTTCCTCCTCCTCCTTGTTTCCTCCTCCTCCTCCTTGTTTCCTCCTTCTCTCCTTGTTTCCTCCTCCTCCTCCTTGTTTCCTCCTTCTCTCCTTGTTTCCTCCTTCTCTTCTTGTTTCCTCCTTCTCTCCTTGTTTCCTCCTCCTCCTCCTTGTTTCCTCCTTCTCTCCTTGTTTCCTCCTTCTCTTCTTGTTTCCTCCTTCTCTCCTTGTGTCCTCCTCCTCCTTGTTTCCTCCTCTCCCTGTTTCCTCCTCCTCCTCCTTGTTTCCTCCTCTCCCTGTTTCCTCCTCCTCCTCCTCCTTGTTTCCTCCTTCTCAACTTGTTTCCTTCTCTCCTTGTTTCCTCCTTCTCTCCTTGTTTCCTCCTCTCCCTGTTTCCTCCTCCTCCTCATTGTTTCCTCCTTCTCTCCTTGTTTCCCCCTCCTCCTTGTTTCCTCCTTCTCTCTTTGTTTCCTCCTCTCCCTGTTTCCTCCTCCTCCTCCTTGTTTCCTCCGTCTCTCCTTGTTTCCTTCTCCTCCTTGTTTCCTCCTTCTCTCCTTGTTTCCTCCTTGTTTCCTCCTCCTCCTCTTCCTCCTTGTTTCCTTCTTCTCTCCTTGTTTCCTCCTTCTCTCCTTGTTTCCTCCTTCTCTCCTTGTTTCCTCCTCTCCCTGTTTCCTCCTCCTCCTCCTTGTTTCCTCCTCTCCCTGTTTCCTCCTCCCCCTCCTTGTTTCCTCCTCTCCCTGTTTCCTCCTCCTCCTCCTCCTTGTTTCCTCCTTCTCTCCTTGTTTCCTCCTCTCCCTGTTTCCTCCTCCTCCTCCTTGTTTCCTCCTTCTCTCCTTGTTTCCTCCTCCTCCTTGTTTCCTCCTCCTCCTTGTTTCCTCCTTCTCTCCTTGTTTCCTCCTCCTCCTTGTTTCCTCCTTCTCTCCTTGTTTCCTCCTCTTCTCTTTAGAAGTCTTCGTTCATTGTGTGTCCTGGTGAATGCTGTGATATTCATGGTGTGTCCTGGTTAATGGGAATAATGTATTCTACTGTAATGTATAATGTCTGTACCTGGTATGTCTCATTATTACAGATCAGGGTCTAACAGGATGTCTTCTACTGTAATGTATAATGTCTGTACCTGGTATGTCTCATTATTACAGATCAGGGTCTAACAGGATGTCTTCTACTGTAACGTAGGCTGTTGTTGTCTGTCTTGTGGTTGGTTGGTGGGTCTGAGGGAACAGCTCTCTGTCTTGTGGTTGGTTGGTGGGTCTGAGGGAACAGCTTTCTGTCTTGTGGTTGGTTGGTGGGTCTGAGGGAACAGCTCTCTGTCTTGTCGTTGGTTGGTGCGTCTGAGGGAGCAGCTCTCTGTCTTGTCGTTGGTTGGTGGGTCTGAGGGAACAGCTCTCTGTCTTGTGGTTGGTTGGTGGGTCTGAGGGAACAGCTCTCTGTCTTGTGGTTGGTTGGTGGGTCTGAGGGAACAGCTCTCTGTCTTGTGGTTGGTTGGTGGGTCTGAGGGAACAGCTTTCTGTCTTGTGGTTGGTTGGTGGGTCTGAGGGAACAGCTCTCTGTCTTGTGGTTGGTTGGTGGGTCTGAGGGAACAGCTCTCTGTCTTGTGGTTGGTTGGTGGGTCTGAGGGAACAGCTCTCTCTCTCTGAAGTAGGACTGAGATCGTGGGTGTGTGCACGTACGTGCGCTACGTCTGTGTGTGTTAGTGATACATTCCTGGAGTGAAAAGGAGGTTGGAGGACTCTAGTTAAAGGCTCCTTCAAACCTCTCTCCTCTCCTCTTCTCTCCTCTCTCTCCTCCCCTACCCTCCCTGGGGCGGCAGGGTAGCTTAGTGTTTAGAGCGTTGGACTAGTAAGCGGAAGGTTGCAAGTTCAAATCCCTGAGCTGACAAGGTACAAATCTGTCGTTCTGCCCCTGAACAGGCAGTTAACCCACTGTTCCTAGGCTGTCACTGAAAATAAGAATTTGTTCTTAACTGACTTGCCGAGTTAAATAAAGGTAAAATCCCCTTTCTCTCTCCTCTCTCATGTGTTCCTCCTGGTATGTCTGGTATTTCACAAAGCCTTTAGATCTTAGAGCCTTGCTGGGGGAGGGGTGTGAGTGTGTGTGACACTGGTTAACACACACACACACTGCAGGACCTAAGTGTTACTCTCAGCCTCATATCCTCCTACTGAGGATTTGGTGAGTGTGTGGGGGAGGAGTTGTGTGGTTAACACACACACACACTCACACACACACATGCTCAGAGGCTGCTCTCGTTGGTTGCAGAGCGTGGCAGGGATTTCATGGTTGACTGGGGAGAGAGAGGTTTCAGTGTGTGTCTCTCTGTGTCTGTGCCTGTCTGTCTTTTCTTGTATATTCTGTGTCCAGACTGTCGTCTGTCTGTGTGTGTTGTCTCGCTGTGTGTGTGTGTGTCAGTGAGGGGACTACAAGATGTAATTAGACACAATGGTTAGAGCTGATGGAACAGATGCCTCTTTGTAAACGTTGCTCGTCTCACCAGGCTCTCTGACCCCACCACCCTGCTCCAAGTTACACTCTTCTTCTCCCTCCTTTCTGTCTCTCTCAATTCAATTTCAATTGAAGGGCTTTATTGGCATGGGAGACATGTGTTGTGTATATACAGTGTTGATACATTACAGTGTTGATACATTACAGTGTTGATACATTACAGTGTTGATACATTACAGTGTTGATACATTACAGTGTTGATACATTACAGTGTTGATACATTACAGTGTTGATACATTACAGTGTTGATACATTACAGTGTTGATACATTACAGTGTTGATACATTACAGTGTTGATACATTACAGTGTTGATACATTACAGTGTTGATACATTACAGTGTTTATACATTACAGTGTTGATACATTACAGTGTTGATACATTACAGTGTTGATACATTACAGTGTTTATACATTACAGTGTTGATACATTACAGTGTTTATACATTACAGTGTTTATACATTACAGTGTTGATACATTACAGTGTTGATACATTACAGTGTTGATACATTACAGTGTTGATACATTACAGTGTTGATACATTACAGTGTTGATACATTACAGTGTTTATACATTACAGTGTTGATACATTACAGTGTTGATACATTACAGTGTTGATACATTACAGTGTTGATACATTACAGTGTTTATACATTACAGTGTTGATACATTACAGTGTTGATACATTACAGTGTTGATACATTACAGTGTTGATACATTACAGTGTTTATACATTACAGTGTTGATACATTACAGTGTTTATACATTACAGTGTTTATACATTACAGTGTTTATACATTACAGTGTTGTAATGATGTGCACAATAGTTAACGTACAAAGGGTTCTTCAGTGGTTGTTCTTTCTCTTTCCTCTCTCTCTCCTTTCTCTTTCCTCTCTCCTCTTTCTGTCCTTTCTCTTTCCTCTCTCCCCTTTCTTGATGTTGACCCTCCCATCTCTTTCCTCTCTCCTCTCTCTGTCCTTTCTCTTTCCTCTCTCCCCTTTCTTGATGTTGACCCTCCCATCTCTTGTTCTCTCTCTCCCTGTTCTTGATGTTGACCCTCCCATCTCTTGTTCTCTCTCTCCCTGTTCTTGATGTTGACCCTCCCATCTCTTTCCTCTCTCCCTGTTCTTGATGTTGACCCTCCCATCTCTTTCCTCTCTCCTCTTTCTTGATGTAGACCTCCCATCTCTTTCCTCTCTCCCCTTTCTTGATGTTGACCTCCCATCTCTTTCCTCTCTCCTCTTTCTTGATGTTGACCCTCCCATCTCTTTCCTCTCTCCTCTTTCTTGATGTTGACCCTCCCATCTCTTTCCTCTCTCCCCTTTCTTGATGTTGACCTCCCATCTCTTTCCTCTCTCCCCTTTCTTGATGTTGACCCTCCCATCTCTTGTTCTCTCTCTCCCTGTTCTTGATGTTGACCCTCCCATCTCTTGTTCTCTCTCTCCCTGTTCTTGATGTTGACCCTCCCATCTCTTTCCTCTCTCCTCTTTCTTGATGTAGACCTCCCATCTCTTTCCTCTCTCCCCTTTCTTGATGTTGACCTCCCATCTCTTTCCTCTCTCCCCTTTCTTGATGTAGACCTCCCATCTCTTTCCTCTCTCCCCTTTCTTGATGTTGACCCTCCCATCTCTTGTTCTCTCTCTCCCTGTTCTTGATGTTGACCCTCCCATCTCTTGTTCTCTCTCCCTGTTCTTGATGTTGACCCTCCCATCTCTTTCATCTCTCCCCTTTCTTGATGTTGACCCTCCCATCTCTTTCCTCTCTCCCTGTTCTTGATGTTGACCCTCCCATCTCTTTCCTCTCTCCCTGTTCTTGATGTTGACCCTCCCATCTCTTGTTCTCTCTCCCTGTTCTTGATGTTGACCCTCCCATCTCTTTCATCTCTCCCCTTTCTTGATGTTGACCCTCCCATCTCTTTCCTCTCTCCCCTTTCTTGATGTTGACCCTCCCATCTCTTTCCTCTCTCCCTGTTCTTGATGTTGACCCTCCCATCTCTTTCCTCTCTCCTCTTTCTTGATGTAGACCTCCCATCTCTTTCCTCTCTCCCCTTTCTTGATGTTGACCTCCCATCTCTTTCCTCTCTCCCCTTTCTTGATGTTGACCCTCCCATCTCTTGTTCTCTCTCTCCCTGTTCTTGATGTTGACCCTCCCATCTCTTTCCTCTCTCCTCTTTCTTGATGTTGACCCTCCCATCTCTTTCATCTCTCCTCTTTCTTGATGTTGACCCTCCCATCTCTTGTTCTCTCTCCCTGTTCTTGATGTTGACCCTCCCATCTCTTTCCTCTCTCCTCTTTCTTGATGTTGACCCTCCCATCTCTTGTTCTCTCTCCCTGTTCTTGATGTTGACCCTCCCATCTCTTGTTCTCTCTCCGTTCTTGATGTTGACCCTCCCATCTCTTGTTCTCTCTCTGTTCTTGATGTTGACCCTCCCATCTCTTCTTCTCTCTCCGTTCTTGATGTTGACCCTCCCATCTCTTGTTCTCTCTCTGTTCTTGATGTTGACCCTCCCATCTCTTGTTCTCTCTCCGTTCTTGATGTTGACCCTCCCATCTCTTGTTCTCTCTCCCTTTTCTTGATGTTGACCCTCCCATCTCTTGTTCTCTCTCCGTTCTTGATGTTGACCCTCCCATCTCTTGTTCTCTCTCTGTTCTTGATGTTGACCCTCCCATCTCTTGTTCTCTCTCCGTTCTTGATGTTGACCCTCCCATCTCTTGTTCTCTCTCTCCCTGTTCTTGATGTTGACCCTCCCATCTCTTTCCTCTCTCCTCTTTCTTGATGTTGACCCTCCCATCTCTTTCATCTCTCCTCTTTCTTGATGTTGACCCTCCCATCTCTTGTTCTCTCTCCCTGTTCTTGATGTTGACCCTCCCATCTCTTTCCTCTCTCCTCTTTCTTGATGTTGACCCTCCCATCTCTTGTTCTCTCTCCCTGTTCTTGATGTTGACCCTCCCATCTCTTGTTCTCTCTCCGTTCTTGATGTTGACCCTCCCATCTCTTGTTCTCTCTCTCCCTGTTCTTGATGTTGACCCTCCCATCTCTTGTTCTCTCTCTCCCTGTTCTTGATGTTGACCCTCCCATCTCTTGTTCTCTCTCCGTTCTTGATGTTGACCCTCCCATCTCTTGTTCTCTCTCTGTTCTTGATGTTGACCCTCCCATCTCTTGTTCTCTCTCCGTTCTTGATGTTGACCCTCCCATCTCTTGTTCTCTCTCCCTTTTCTTGATGTTGACCCTCCCATCTCTTGTTCTCTCTCTCCCTGTTCTTGATGTTGACCCTCCCATCTCTTGTTCTCTCTCCGTTCTTGATGTTGACCCTCCCATCTCTTGTTCTCTCTCCCTGTTCTTGATGTTGACCCTCCCATCTCTTGTTCTCTCTCCGTTCTTGATGTTGACCCTCCCATCTCTTGTTCTCTCTCTGTTCTTGATGTTGACCCTCCCATCTCTTGTTCTCTCTCCCTGTTCTTGATGTTGACCCTCCCATCTCTTGTTCTCTCTCCGTTCTTGATGTTGACCCTCCCATCTCTTGTTCTCTCTCCCTTTTCTTGATGTTGACCCTCCCATCTCTTGTTCTCTCTCCCTTTTCTTGATGTTGACCTCCCATCTCTTGTTCTCTCTCTGTTTTCTCTCTGTTGTCTTTTGATCCTCTCATTCACCCCACTTCTGCTGTTCTCTCCCTCCCCCTCTCACTGTCTCACTTCTCTTTCATGCTTTCCTTTTCCAACCCTCTTTCTCTGTCTCTCTCTGTCTCCCTTTCACTCTCTGTCTCCCTTTCACTCTCTGTCTCCCTTTCACTCTCTGTCTCCCTTTCACTCTCTGTCTCCCTTTCACTCTCTGTCTCTCTTTCACTCTCTGTCTCTCTTTCACTCTCTGTCTCACTTTCACTCTCTGTCTCACTTTCACTCTCTGTCTCACTTTCACTCTCTGTCTCACTTTCACTCTCTGTCTCACTTTCACTCTCTGTCTCACTTTCACTCTCTGTCTCACTTTCACTCTCTGTCTCACTTTCACTCTCTGTCTCCCTTTCACTCTCTGTCTCCCTTTCACTCTCTGTCTCCATCTCTCTCTCTTTCACTCTCTCTCTCCATCTCTCTCTCTCTCTCTTTCACTCTCTTTCACTCTCTCTCTCTCTCTGTCTCTCTTTCACTCTCTCTCTCCGTCTCTCTGTCTCCCTTTCACTCTGTCTCTCTTTCACTCTCTGTCTCTCTTTCACTCTCTGTCTCCCTTTCACTCTCTCTCTCTTTCACTCTCTCTCTCTTTCAGTCTCTTTCACTCTCTCTCTCTGTCTCTCTCTCTCTCTCTCTCTCTTTCACTCTCTCTCTCCGTCTCTCTGTCTGCCTTTCACTCTCTGTCTCCCTTTCACTCTCTGTCTCCCTTTCACTCTCTGTCTCCCTTTCACTCTCTGTCTCCTTTTCACTCTCTGTCTCCATCTCTCTCTCTCTCTTTCACTCTCTCTCTTTCACTCTCTCTCTCCATCTCTCTCTCTCTCTTTCACTCTCTTTCACTCTCTCTCTCTCTGTCTCTCTTTCACTCTCTGTCTCTGTCTCTCTCTGTCTCCCTTTCACTCTCTGTCTCTCTTTCACTCTCTCTCTCCAACACTCTCTGTCTCTGTCTCCCTCTGTCTCTTTTTCACTCTCTCTCTGTCTCCCTCTGTCTCCCTTTCACTCTCTCTCTCTGTCTCCCTCTGTCTCTCTTTCACTCTGTCTCTCTCTGTCTCTCTTTCACTCTCTCTCTCCATCTCTCTCTCTCTCTTTCACTCTCTTTCACTCTCTCTCTCTCTGTCTCTCTTTCACTCTCTGTCTCTGTCTCTCTCTGTCTCCCTTTCACTCTCTGTCTCTCTTTCACTCTCTCTCTCCAACACTCTCTGTCTCTGTCTCCCTCTGTCTCTTTTTCACTCTCTCTCTGTCTCCCTCTGTCTCCCTTTCACTCTCTCTCTCTGTCTCCCTCTGTCTCTCTTTCACTCTGTCTCTCTCTGTCTCTCTTTCACTCTCTCTCCGTCTCCCTCTGTCTCTCTTTCACTCTCTGTCTCTCTTTCACTCTCTCTCTCCGTTTCTCTCTGTCTCCCTCTGTCTCTCTTTCACTCTCTCTCTCCGTCTCCTTCTGTCTCTCTTTCACTCTCTGTCTCCCTCTGTCTCCCTTTCACTCTCTCTCTCTGTCTCTCTTTCACTCTCTCTCTCCGTCTCTTTCTGTCTCCCTTTCACTCTCTCTCTCTGTCTCCCTCATCTCTCTTTCACCCCCTCTCTCTGTCTCTATGTCTCTCTTTCTCTCTTCTCCCCTCCTCCCTTCTTTGTGTGGCGACTCGATCTCTATATCTCCTCCTGTCTCTTTATTCTCTCTCTCTTTATTCTCTCTCTCTTTATTCTCTCTCTCCGTTTTCTTGGCTGTAGGATCTTTTTTCCATCAGTGTGACCCTCCTTCCAGCAGTGAGACCCTCCTCCCTCCCTCCTCTCTCCTCTCCAGTGGCTGTCCTGCTCGGTCTCTCGTCCTATCAGAATGGGGAGAATTACGCTACGTCACCAGCTAATCTGGCAGTGGGGACTGCAGCAGACACGCTATCACTCTCTCTCTCACTCTCTCTCACTCACTCTCACTCACTCACTCACTCACTCACTCACTCACTCACTCACTCACTCACTCACTCACTCACACACACACATGCTTGCTCACAGACACAAGTGCGCCTTGACGCAACACACACACACACACACACACACACACACACACACACACACACACACACACACACACACACACACACACACACACACACACACACAGCAGCATCTCTTTCCCCCTGTCACCTGTCCTTTAACTGGTCTCTGTTGTAAAATAGTGCAGCTGGTTTCTTTCATTCAGGCTGAAACGTTTATCTGCCCCCTGAATTAAATAAATACTAAAAACAAACCTTCAATCTCCTTTTGGAATGTGGACCATTTTGGAATTCTATTACGTTTTGGTCTACGCACCTGTTCTGAGCGCAGTGTTCACACAAACTGATTCACCTGTTCTGAGCACAGTGTTCACACAAACTGATTCATCTGTTCTGATGGCAGTGTTCACACAAACACATTCATCATTCTTCCTCCATATTGACAGCGCCCCTAAATCATGACATGTTGATCATTCAAAAGGGGTTGTGAATCATTAGGCCTTTGAATAGCCACTAAGCTGGGTTATGATGTCTTACTATGTACGAGGACTCTGTTATTTACACCAGTCTGTCTGTCTGTTACCCTCTGACCCTGTCTGTCTGTCTCTCTCTGTTACCCTCTGACCCTTTCTGTCTGTCTGTCTGTCTGTTACCCTCTGACCCTGTCTGTCTGTTACCCTCTGACCCTGTCTGTCTGTTACCCTCTGACCCTGTCTGTCTGTTACCCTCTGACCCTGTCTGTCTGTCACCCTCTGACCCTGTCTGTCTGTTACCCTCTGACCCTGTCTGTCTGTTACCCTCTGACCCTGTCTGTCTGTTACCCTCTGACCCTGTCTGTCTGTCTGTTACCCTCTGACCCTGGCTCTGTTACCCTCTGACCCTGTCTGTCTGTTAACCTCTGACCCTGTCTGTCTGTTACCCTCTGACCCTGTCTGTCTGTTACCCTCTGACCCTGTCTGTCTGTTACCCTCTGACCCTGTCTGTCTGTCTCTCTCTTTTACCTTCTGACTGTCTGTCTGTCCGGCCATCCTATTGTCTGTCTATCTGCCATCCTCTCTCTGTCTGTTTCTCTGTTTCTCTGCCTGCCTGCCTTGCCCTCTTGTCTCCTCGTCTCTATGATGTTTGTCTTTCATGTCTTTGTGTCTGTCCTTCACTCTTCCTCCTCTGTCTATCCATCTCTTCCTCCATCCCTCCATCCATCTCTCTCTCTCTCTCTGTGAGACCTTGACACAGTGTTATCTCCCTTGTGTGTGTGTGTGTGTGTGTGTGTGTGTCTCCCTCTCGGTAGACAGACAGACAGACGGTGGTAATGGTCATCTTAAGGACCTCGTCCAACCACGTCACCAACTCTAAATCACTATGGAGACACGACCTTGAACACTTCAGCCCACCCCATCCCTCCACCATCCCTATCTCTCTCTATCGCGCCCCCTCCGTCTATCCCAGTCTCTTTCTTTCTGATATCCGTACTTCTCTCTCTTTCGCTCAATTTCAATTTAAGGCCTTTATTGGCATGGGAAACACATGTTTACATTGTGGTCATGTTTACATTCTCGTGGCAACAGGTCACAAATCTTGCTGCTGTGATGGCACACTGTGGTATTTCACCCAGTATACAGTTGAAGTCGGAAGTTTACATACACCTTAGCCAAATACATTTAAACTCAGTTTTTCACAATTCCAGACATTTAATCCTAGTGAAAATTCCCAGTTTTAGGTCAGTTAGGATCACCACTTTATTTTGAGAATGTGAAATGTCAGAATATTAGTATAGAGAATGATTTATTTCAGCTTTTATTTCCTTAATCACATTCCCAGTGGGTCAGAAGTTTACATACACTCAATTAGTATTTGGTAGCATTGCCTTCACATTGTTTAATGTTTTGGGTAGCCTTCCACAAGCTTCCTACAGTAAGTTGGGTGAATTTTGGCCCGTTCCTCCTGACAGAGCTGGTGTAACTTGAGTCAGGTTTGTAGGCCTCCTTGCTCACACACACTTTTTCAGTTCTGCCCACAAATCTTCTATGTGATTGAGGTCAGGGCTTTGTGATGGCCACTCCAATACCTTGACTTTGTTGTCCTTAAGCCATTTTTCCACAACTTTGGAAGTATGCTTGGAGTCCATTTGGAAGACCCATTTGCGACCAAGCTTTAACTTCCTGACTGATGTCTTGAGATGTTGCTTCAATATATCCACATAATTTTCCTTCCTATTTTGTGAAGTGCACCAGTCCCTCCTGCAGCAAAGCACCCCCACAACATGATGCTGCCACCCCTGTGCTTCACAGTTGGGATGGTGTTCTTCGGCTTGCAAGCCTCCCCCTTTTTCCTCCAAACATAACGATGGTCATTATGGCCAAACAGTTCTATTTTTGTTTCATCAGAACAGAGGACATTTCTCCAAAAAAGTACGATCTTTGTTCCCATGTGGGTTGCAAACTGTCTGGCTTTTTTTATGGCGGTTTTGGAGCAGTGGCTTCTTCCTTGCTGAGCGGCCTTTCAGGTTATGTCGATATAGGACTCGTTTTTACTGTGGATATAGATACTTTTGTACCTGTTTCCTCCAGCATCTCCACAAGGTCCTTTGCTGTTTTTCTGGGATTGATTTGCACTTTTCGCACCAAAGTACATTCATCTCTAGGAGACAGAACGCGCCTCCTTCCTGAGCGGTATGATGGCTGCGTGGTCCCATGGTGTTTATACTTTTGTACTATTGTTTGTACAGATGAACGTGGTACCTTCAGGCGTTTGGAAATTGCTCCCAACGATGAACCAGACTTGTGGAGGTCTACAATTATTTTTCTGAGGTCTTGGCTGATTTCTTTTGATTTTCCCATGATGTCAAGCAAAGAGGCACAGAGTTTGAAGGTAGGCCTTGAAATACATCCACAGGTACACCTCCAATTGACTCAAATAATGTAAGTTAGCCTATCAGAAGCTTCTAAAGCCATGACATCATTTTCTGGAATTTTCCAAGCTGTTTAAAGGCACAGTCCATTTAGTGTATGTAAACTTCTGACCCACTGGAATTGTGATACAGTGAGTTATAAGTGAAATAATCTGTCTGTAAACAACTGTTGGAAAAAAAAATATTTATGTCATGCACAAAGTAGATGTCCTAACCGACTTTCCAAAACTATAGTTTGTTAAAAATAAATTTGTGGAGTGGTTGAAAAACTAGTTTTAATGACTCCAACCTAAGTGTATGTAAACTTCCGACTTCAACTCTAGTAAGATTAGTGGGGAGTACTGTGGGCTGTTTCACCTCTAGTAAGAGAAATGGGGAGTACTGTGGGCTGTTTCACCTCTAGTAAGAGTAGTGGGGAGTACTGTGGGCTGTTTCACCTCTAGTAAGAGAAATGGGGAGTACTGTGGGCTGTTTCACCTCTAGTAAGAGTAGTGGGGAGGGACTATGGGCTGTTTCACCTCTAGTAAGAGAAATGGGGAGTACTGTGGGCTGTTTCACCTCTAGTAAGAGTAGTGGGGAGTACTGTGGGCTGTTTCACCTCTAGTAAGAGTAGTGGGGAGTACTGTGGGCTGTTTCACCTCTAGTAAGAGAAATGGGGAGTACTGTGGGCTGTTTCACCTCTAGTAAGAGAAATGGGGAGAGGGTGTGGGCTGTTTCACCTCTAGTAAGAGACATGGGGAGTACTGTGGGCTGTTTCACCTCTAATAAGAGTAATGGGGAGAGGGTGTGGGCTGTTTCACCTCTAGTAAGAGAAATGGGGAGTACTGTGGGCTGTTTCACCTCTAGTAAGAGAAATGGGGAGAGGGTGTGGGCTGTTTCACCTCTAGTAAGAGACATTGGGAGTACTGTGGGCTGTTTCACCTCTAGTAAGAGACATTGGGAGTACTGTGGGCTGTTTCACCTCTAGTAAGAGACATGGGGAGTACTGTGGGCTGTTTCACCTCTAATAAGAGTAATGGGGAGAGGGTGTGGGCTGTTTTACCTCTAGTAAGAGACATGGGGAGTACTGTGGGCTCTTTCACCTCTAGTAAGAGTAGTGGGGAGTACTGTGGGCTGTTTCGCCTCTAGTAAGAGACATGGGGAGTACTGTGGGCTGTTTCACCTCTAGTCAGAGAAATGTGGAGAGGGTGTGGGCTGTTTCACCTCTAGTCAGATAAATGTGGAGAGGGTGTGGGCTGTTTCACCTCTAGTAAGAGAAATGGGGAGTACTGTGGGCTGTAGATGTCCTAACCGACTTTCCAAAACTATAGTTTGTTAAAAATAAATTTGTGGAGTGGTTGAAAAACTAGTTTTAATGACTCCAACCTAAGTGTACGTAAACTTCCGACTTCAACTCTAGTAAGATTAGTGGGGAGTACTGTGGGCTGTTTCACCTCTAGTAAGAGAAATGGGGAGTACTGTGGGCTGTTTCACCTCTAGTAAGAGTAGTGGGGAGTACTGTGGGCTGTTTCACCTCTAGTAAGAGAAATGGGGAGTACTGTGGGCTGTTTCACCTCTAGTAAGAGTAGTGGGGAGTACTATGGGCTGTTTCACCTCTAGTAAGAGAAATGGGGAGTACTGTGGGCTGTTTCACCTCTAGTAAGAGTAGTGGGGAGTACTGTGGGCTGTTTCACCTCTAGTAAGAGTAGTGGGGAGTACTGTGGGCTGTTTCACCTCTAGTAAGAGACATGGGGAGTACTGTGGGCTGTTTCACCTCTAATAAGAGTAATGGGGAGAGGGTGTGGGCTGTTTCACCTCTAGTAAGAGAAATGGGGAGTACTGTGGGCTGTTTCACCTCTAGTAAGAGAAATGGGGAGAGGGTGTGGGCTGTTTCACCTCTAGTAAGAGACATGGGGAGTACTGTGGGCTGTTTCACCTCTAATAAGAGTAATGGGGAGAGGGTGTGGGCTGTTTCACCTCTAGTAAGAGAAATGGGGAGTACTGTGGGCTGTTTCACCTCTAGTAAGAGAAATGGGGAGAGGGTGTGGGCTGTTTCACCTCTAGTAAGAGACATTGGGAGTACTGTGGGCTGTTTCACCTCTAGTAAGAGACATTGGGAGTACTGTGGGCTGTTTCACCTCTAGTAAGAGACGTGGGGAGTACTGTGGGCTGTTTCACCTCTAATAAGAGTAATGGGGAGAGGGTGTGGGCTGTTTTACCTCTAGTAAGAGACATGGGGAGTACTGTGGGCTGTTTCACCTCTAGTAAGAGTAGTGGGGAGTACTGTGGGCTGTTTCGCCTCTAGTAAGAGACATGGGGAGTACTGTGGGCTGTTTCACCTCTAGTCAGATAAATGTGGAGAGGGTGTGGGCTGTTTCACCTCTAGTCAGATAAATGTGGAGAGGGTGTGGGCTGTTTCACCTCTAGTAAGAGAAATGGGGAGTACTGTGGGCTGTTTCACCTCTAGTAAGAGAAATGTGGAGAGGGTGTGGGCTGTTTCACCTCTAGTAAGATACATGTGGAGAGGGTGTGCAGTAGAGATGAGGCTGGATGGGGAGTAATGGTAAGATAGGACAAGTTGAAGGATAGATGGAGAGGAAGGAAAGAGGTGTAACAGACTGTGTACTAGTGAGAGAGTTAGAGGACAGAGAGCAGGGCCAGAATTGCTGTCTCATCGATCCAGTAGGAACCGTACTACTGCTGAGGCAGACAACTCTTTAGTGCCAGTCTGCTACACACACTCACACACACACACACACACACACACACACACACACACACACACAGGCAGACACCTCATAAACAGGACACCGCTACTACCCAAACTTTAATTATTCCTCCCTGTGTCATCGTCTCAGACAAACAGACTTTTTCAAAGTTCCCAGAGTGCCTCTGAACCAGCATTTAATTATTCTCTGCTGTGATCGGGGTGTTCTGCTGCTGGTAATCGTTTGATTATGGCTGCTGCCTCGCCGTGACACCTCTGTCTGGAACAGAACAGCACACACCGTTCCTGCTTTACTAACACAAACTCTTCCCCTTCTCCCCTCTCTGCTCTCTCTCTCTCTCTCTCTCTCTCTCTCTCTCTCTCTGTCCATCTCTCTCTCTCTGTCCATCTCTCTCTCTCTCTCTCTCTCTCTCTGTCCATCTCTCTCTCTTCTCTCTCTCTCTCTCTCTCTCTCTCTCTCTCTCTCTCTCGGTCCATCTCTCTCTCTCCTCTCTCTCTCTGTCTCCCTATCTCCTCTCTCTCTCTGTCTCTCTCTCTCCTCTCTCTCTCTCTCTCTCCTCTCCCTCTCTCCCTCTCTCTCTCTCTCTGTCCATCTCTCTCTCTCTCTCTCTCTCTCTCTCTCTCTCTCTCTCCATCTCTCTCTCTCCTCTCTCTCTCTCTGTTCATCTCTCTCTCCTCTCTCTCTCTCTGTCCATCTCTCTCTCTCTCCTCTCTCTCTCTCTCTCTCTCTCTCTCTGTCTCTCTCTCCTCTCTCTCTCTCTCTCTCTCTCTCTCTCTCTCTCTCTCTCTCTCTGTCCATCTCTCTCTCTCTCTCTCTCTCCTCTCTCTCTCTCTCTCTGTCCATCTCTCTCTCTCCTCTCTCTCTCTGTCCATCTCTCTCTCCTCTCTCTCTCTCTCTCTGTCCATCTCTCTCTCTCTCTCTCTCTCCTCTCTCGCTCTCTCTCTGTCCATCTCTCTCTCTCCTCTCTCTCTCTCTGTCCATCTCTCTCTCTCCTCTCTCTCTCTCTCTCTCCATCTCTCTATCTCCTTTCTCTCTCTCTGTCCATCTCTCTCTCCTCTCTCTCTCTCTCTGTCCATCTCTCTCTCTCCTCTCTCTGTCCATCTCTCTCTGTCCATCTCTCTCTCTCCTCTCTCTCTCTCTCTCTCTCTCTTCTCTCTCTCTCTCTGTCCATCTCTCTCTTCTCTCTCTCTCTCTGTCCATCTCTCTCTTCTCTCTCTCTCTCTGTCCATCTCTCTCTCCTCTCTCTCTCTGTCCATCTCTCTCTCTGTCTCTCTCTCCTCTCCCTCTCTCTGTCCATCTCTCTCTCTCTGTCCATCTCTCTCTCTCTCTCTCCTCTCTCTCTCTCTCTCCATCTCTCTCTCCTCTCTCTCTCTCTCTCTGTCCATCTCTCTCTCTCTCTCTCTCTCTCTCTCTCTCTCTCTTCTCTCTCTCTCTGTCCATCTCTCTCTCTCTATCCATCTCTCTCTCTCTCTCTCTCTTTCTCTCTCTCTAAAGGTCATGTGTAACATCTCTTCACACATGTAGCATAGTGAACACTGTAATTATCTACTAGGCTACACACACACCTCTGTTTTATCATGTTGGACAACTATACACACACCTCTGTTTTATCATGATTGTTTTGGACATCTTTAGAACGAACACATGTTCACACACAGGGTAAATATAAGCTCCCACAGACACACACCCTGGTGGTTTCATTCTGCACCAACCTGAGCCCCTGGTGGAGGAGTTAGAGGAGGAACAGAATAGTTCAGGAACATAAATGGACAGTGTGTGTGTGTGTGTGTGTGTGTGGACTGTGTGTGTGGACAGTGTGTGTGTGTGTGGACAGTGTGTGTGTGTGTGTGTGTGGACAGTGTGTGTGGACAGTGTGTGTGTACAGTGTGTGTGTGTGTGTGTGTGTGGACAGTGTGTGTGTGTGTGTGTGTGTGTGTGTGTGTGTGTGTGTGTGTGTGTGTGTGTGTGTGTGTGTGTGTGTGTGTGTGTGTGTGGACAGTGTGTGTGGACAGTGTGTGTGTGTGTGTGGACAGTGTGTGTGTGTGTGTGTGGACAGTGTGTGTGTACAGTGTGTGTGTGTGCACAGTGTGTGTGTGTGTGGACAGTGTGTGTGTGTGGACAGTGTGTGTGTACAGTGTGTGTGTGTGGACAGTGTGTGTGTGTGTGGACAGTGTGTGTGTGTACAGTGTGTGTGTGTGTGGACAGTGTGTGTGTGGACAGTGTGTGTGTGTGTGGACAGTGTGTGTGGACTGTGTGTGTGTGTGTGTGTGTGTACAGTGTGTGTGGACAGTGTGTGTGTGTGTGTGGACAGTGTGTGTGTGTGGACAGTGTGTGTGTGTGGACAGTGTGTGTGTGTGGACAGTGTGTGTGTGTGTGTGGACAGTGTGTGTGGACAGTGTATGTGTGTGTGGACAGTGTGTGTGTGTGTGTGTGTGGACAGTGTGTGTGTGTGTGGACAATGTGTGTGTGTGTGGACAGTGTGTGTGGACAGTGTGTGTGTGTGTGTGGACAGTGTGTGTGTGTTTGTCTTTAGGCCTTGCTGGGTTGTTAAGTGGTATGGTTAACTTTTCACCCAACCTGAGAGTCGCTTCAGTTGTTTTTGGTTTAAGAAGAGGAAGTACATGTTTTACCTCCCTCCCTCCCTCCTGCTCGGAAGGTCAGCATTTTCGAGGACACAGGGAAAGTCACATGACTCGGCTCTGACATTCCCAGAAATTCCGGTGTTATCAGGGTCGGCTTTTATAGCAGTTACACTTTATTTATCCTCCCTCTGTGTCTCTCTCTCTCTCTCTCTCTCTGTCTCTCTCCCTCTCTCTCTCTCCCTCGCTCTCTTACTCTCTCTCTCTCTCTGTCTCTCTCTCTCTCTGTCTCTCTCTCTCTCTGTCTCTCTGTCTCTCTCTTTGTCTCTCTGTCTTCCCCTCTCTCTCTCTGTCTCTCTGTCTTCCTCTCTCTCTCTCTCTCTCGCTCTCTCTGTCTTTCTCTCTCTCTCTCTCTCTCTCTGTCTCTCTCTCTCTCTGTCTCTCTGTCTCTCTCTTTGTCTCTCTGTCTTCCCCTCTCTCTCTCTGTCTCTCTGTCTTCCTCTCTCTCTCTCTCTCTCTCTCTCTCTCTCTCTCTCTCTCTGTCTCTCTCTCTCTCTGTCTCTCTCTCTCTCTCTCTCTCTCTCTGTCTCTCTCTCTCTCTCTCTCTGTCTCTCTCTCTCTCGCTCTCTCTGTCTCTGTCTCTCTCTCTCTCTCTCTCTCTCTCTCTCTCTCTCTCTCTGTCTCTCTCTCTCTCTCTCTCTCTCTCTCTCTCTCTCTGTCTCTCTCTCTCCCTCTCTCTGTCTCTCCCTCTCTCTGTCTCTCTGTCTCTCTCTCTCCCTCTCTCTGTCAAATTCAAATTCAAATTCAAATTCAAGCTGCTTTATTGGCATGAAAAACATTGTGTCAATATTGCCAAAGCAACAATGTATACAATATACATTGTAACAAAATTGTAAATGATAGCAAATAATAATATAAAATGGTAGTAAATAATAATACCAAAATAATAACAATAAAATGGTAACAGTCTACAGTAAACATTAATAATTATAGTAATAACAATAATAGTAATAATAAGTAAGTTACTGTTTACTATGCAGATGTTATTATTCAGTGTCCCTCAGGCTATGGCAGGAAAATACATATTTGGCTGCAAGAGGAGCCATTGCTCCTTCGCCCATGAGTATTCTTAGTTTTTCCTCTGGGTTCAATTTGTAAAAATGTGGAATATATGTAGTCATTTCTGTGAATAATGAATCTCTTTGTGAGGAATATTTATCACAGTAAAGGAGAAAGTGCATCTCTGTCTCTACCTCCCCTGTCATGCAGTGACCACATACACGCTCCTCTTTGGGTAGCCATGTCTTTTTATGCCTGCCGGTTTCTATTGCCAATCGGTGGTCACTCAGCCTGTACTTGGTAAGGATCTGTCTCTGCTTCGTATCTCTGACAGAGTAGAGATAATCAGCCAATTCATATTCTCTGTTTAGGGTCAGATAGCAATTTAGTCGGCTTTGGGATTTTGTTTCGTTTTTCCAGTATTGTAAATATGATTCCTTTGATTGGTTCATGATTTTGTTTATTGGAATTCTTTCTTTTGAAGCAGTGCTGGTGTCAGCTTGGTTGGTGAGGTCCAACACCAGCTGACTGAGAGGGCTCGTTTCTGGGCTCAGCTCTTGGGCTTGAAGTGCTTTAAATTGCAGACTCGAATTTGGACTTGAATTTAGATGTAGCCAAAATTTTAATGATCTTTTCTGTATTTTCATTATTACTGGAAAACGGCCCAATTCTGCCCTACATGCATTAGTTGGTGTATTTCTCTGGACTTGTAGAATTTTCCGACAGAATTCTGCATGTAGGGCTTCAATTGGATGTTTGTCCCACATTTTAAAATCCAGTTTATTGAGTGGCCCCCAAACCTCACTTCCATAAAGTGCTATTGGTAGGATTACACTGTCAAATATTTTAGTCCAAATTCTAATTGGGATGTTGATTTTGAATAATTTCATTTTTATTGCATACATTGCTCTGCGGGCTTTTTCTTTGAGTGCCTTCACTGCCATATTAAAGTTTCCCGATGCAGATATGGTCAGACCAAGGTAGGTGTAATTTTTTGTGTGTTCAATTAAGGTGTTGTTCAGGGTGAATTTACATTTTTGTTTCTGACATCTGGGTTTTTTTTGGAAAATCATGATTTTAGTTTTTTGGAAATTTACTGCCAGGGCCCAATTATGGCAATATTGCTCCAGAATATTAATGTTTTGTTGAAGACCTTCTTTGGTTGGTGATAGAAGTACCAAGTCATCAGCATATAGCAGGTATTTCACCTCTGTGTCAAATAGTGTGAGTCCTGGGGCTGGAGATTGGTCCAACATGTCTGCTAATTCATTGATATAAATGTTGAAAAGATTTGGACTCAAATTGCAGCCTTGTCTCACACCTCGACATTGTGAAAAACATTCTGTTCTTTGGTTTTTGATTTTTATTGCACACTTATTTTCTGTGTACATACATTTTATTAAGTCATACACCTTACCACCAAGCCCACTTTGTAGAATTTTGTAGAATAGCCCTTCGTGCCAAATCGAATCAAATGCTTTTTTAAAGTCAATAAAGCAAGCAAAGATTTTGCCCTCTTTTTTTTGGTGGA
>NW_027257997.1:160000-175000 GCF_045791955.1 Oncorhynchus clarkii lewisi
TAGCCCTGCTATATAGTTAATATGTTATATGTTAGAGGGTTGTTAGCCCTGCTATATAGTTAGTATGTTATATGTTATATGTTGGAGGGTTGTTAGCCCTGCTATATAGTTAGTCTGTTATATGTTATATGTTGGGGGTTGTTAGCCCTGCTATATAGTTAGTCTGTTATATGTTATATGTTGGGGGTTGTTAGCCCTGCTATATAGTTAGTCTGTTATATGTTATATGTTGGGGGTTGTTAGCCCTGCTATATAGTTAGTATGTTATATGTTGGAGGGTTGTTAGCCCTGCTATATAGTTAGTCTGTTATATGTTATATGTTGGAGGGTTGTTAGCCCTGCTATATAGTTAGTCTGTTATATGTTATATGTTGGAGGGTTGTTAGCCCTTCTATATAGTTAGTCTGTTATATGTTATATGTTGGAGGGTTGTTAGCCCTGCTATATAGTTAGTCTGTTATATGTTGGGGGGTTGTTAGCCCTGCTATATAGTTAGTATGTTATATGTTATATGTTGGAGGGTTGTTAGCCCTGCTATATAGTTAGTCTGTTATATGTTATATGTTGGGGGGTTGTTAGCCCTGCTATATAGTTAGTATGTTATATGTTATATGTTGGGGGGTTGTTAGCCCTGCTATATAGTTAGTCTGTTATATGTTGGAGGGTTGTTAGCCCTGCTATATAGTTAGTCTGTTAGATGTTATATGTTGGGGGGTTGTTAGCCCTGCTATATAGTTAGTCTGTTATATGTTGGAGGGTTGTTAGCCCTGCTATATAGTTAGTCTGTTATATGTTATATGTTGGAGGGTTGTTAGCCCTGCTATATAGTTAGTATATTATATGTTATATGTTGGGGGGTTGTTAGCCCTGCTATATAGTTAGTCTGTTATATGTTGGAGGGTTGTTAGACCTGCTATATAGTTAGTCTGTTATATGTTATATGTTGGGGGTTGTTAGCCCTGCTATATAGTTAGTATGTTATATGTTGGAGGGTTGTTAGCCCTGCTATATAGTTAGTCTGTTATATGTTGGGGGGTTGTTAGCCCTGCTATATAGTTAGTATGTTATATGTTGGGGGGTTGTTAGCCCTGCTATATAGTTAGTATGTTATATGTTGGGGGGTTGTTAGCCCTGCTATATAGTTAGTATGTTATATGTTATATGTTAGAGGGTTGTTAGCCCTGCTATATAGTTAGTATGTTATATGTTATATGTTGGAGGGTTGTTAGCCCTGCTATATAGTTAGTCTGTTATATGTTATATGTTGGGGGTTGTTAGCCCTGCTATATAGTTAGTCTGTTATATGTTGGAGGGTTGTTAGCCCTGCTATATAGTTAGTCTGTTATATGTTATATGTTGGAGGGTTGTTAGCCCTGCTATATAGTTAGTATATTATATGTTATATGTTGGGGGGTTGTTAGCCCTGCTATATAGTTAGTCTGTTATATGTTGGAGGGTTGTTAGACCTGCTATATAGTTAGTCTGTTATATGTTATATGTTGGGGGTTGTTAGCCCTGCTATATAGTTAGTCTGTTATATGTTATATGTTGGAGGGTTGTTAGCCCTGCTATATAGTTAGTCTGTTATATGTTATATGTTGGAGGGTTGTTAGCCCTTCTATATAGTTAGTCTGTTATATGTTATATGTTGGAGGGTTGTTAGCCCTGCTATATAGTTAGTCTGTTATATGTTGGGGGGTTGTTAGCCCTGCTATATAGTTAGTATGTTATATGTTATATGTTGGAGGGTTGTTAGCCCTGCTATATAGTTAGTCTGTTATATGTTATATGTTGGGGGGTTGTTAGCCCTGCTATATAGTTAGTATGTTATATGTTATATGTTGGGGGGTTGTTAGCCCTGCTATATAGTTAGTCTGTTATATGTTGGAGGGTTGTTAGCCCTGCTATATAGTTAGTCTGTTAGATGTTATATGTTGGGGGGTTGTTAGCCCTGCTATATAGTTAGTCTGTTATATGTTGGAGGGTTGTTAGCCCTGCTATATAGTTAGTCTGTTATATGTTATATGTTGGAGGGTTGTTAGCCCTGCTATATAGTTAGTATATTATATGTTATATGTTGGGGGGTTGTTAGCCCTGCTATATAGTTAGTCTGTTATATGTTGGAGGGTTGTTAGACCTGCTATATAGTTAGTCTGTTATATGTTATATGTTGGGGGTTGTTAGCCCTGCTATATAGTTAGTATGTTATATGTTGGAGGGTTGTTAGCCCTGCTATATAGTTAGTCTGTTATATGTTGGGGGGTTGTTAGCCCTGCTATATAGTTAGTATGTTATATGTTGGGGGGTTGTTAGCCCTGCTATATAGTTAGTATGTTATATGTTGGGGGGTTGTTAGCCCTGCTATATAGTTAGTATGTTATATGTTATATGTTAGAGGGTTGTTAGCCCTGCTATATAGTTAGTATGTTATATGTTATATGTTGGAGGGTTGTTAGCCCTGCTATATAGTTAGTCTGTTATATGTTATATGTTGGGGGTTGTTAGCCCTGCTATATAGTTAGTCTGTTATATGTTGGAGGGTTGTTAGCCCTGCTATATAGTTAGTATGTTATATGTTAGAGGGTTGTTAGCCCTGCTATATAGTTAGTCTGTTATATGTTATATGTTGGAGGGTTGTTAGCCCTGCTATATAGTTAGTCTGTTATATGTTATATGTTGGGGGGTTGTTAGCCCTGCTATATAGTTAGTCTGTTATATGTTATATGTTGGGGGGTTGTTAGCCCTGCTATATAGTTAGTCTGTTATATGTTATATGTTGGGGGGTTGTTAGCCCTGCTATATAGTTAGTCTGTTATATGTTGGGGGGTTGTTAGCCCTGCTATATAGTTAGTATGTTATATGTTATATGTTGGGGGGTTGTTAGCCCTGCTATATAGTTAGTCTGTTATATGTTATATGTTGGAGGGTTGTTAGCCCTGCTATATAGTTAGTATGTTATATGTTATATGTTGGGGGGTTGTTAGCCCTGCTATATAGTTAGTCTGTTATATGTTGGAGGGTTGTTAGCCCTGCTATATAGTTAGTCTGTTATATGTTATATGTTGGGGGGTTGTTAGCCCTGCTATATAGTTAGTATGTTATATGTTATATGTTGGGGGGTTGTTAGCCCTGCTATATAGTTAGTCTGTTATATGTTGGGGGGTTGTTAGCCCTGCTATATAGTTAGTCTGTTATATGTTATATGTTGGGGGGTTGTTAGCCCTGCTATATAGTTAGTCTGTTATATGTTGGAGGGTTGTTAGCCCTGCTATATAGTTAGTCTGTTATATGTTATATGTTGGGGGGTTGTTAGCCCTGCTATATAGTTAGTATGTTATATGTTATATGTTGGGGGGTTGTTAGCCCTGCTATATAGTTAGTCTGTTATATGTTGGGGGGTTGTTAGCCCTGCTATATAGTTAGTCTGTTATATGTTATATGTTGGGGGGTTGTTAGCCCTGCTATATAGTTAGTATGTTATATGTTATATGTTGGAGGGTTGTTAGCCCTGCTATATAGTTAGTATGTTATATGTTGGAGGGTTGTTAGCCCTGCTATATAGTTAGTCTGTTATATGTTATATGTTGGGGGGTTGTTAGCCCTGCTATATAGTTAGTCTGTTATATGTTGGAGGGTTGTTAGCCCTGCTATATAGTTAGTCTGTTATATGTTGGGGGGTTGTTAGCCCTGCTATATAGTTAGTATGTTATATGTTATATGTTGGGGGGTTGTTAGCCCTGCTATATAGTTAGTATGTTATATGTTATATGTTGGGGGGTTGTTAGCCCTGCTATATAGTTAGCCTGTTATATGTTATATGTTGGGGGGTTGTTAGCCCTGCTATATAGTTAGTCTGTTATATGTTGGGGGGTTGTTAGCCCTGCTATATAGTTAGTCTGTTATATGTTGGGGGGTTGTTAGCCCTGCTATATAGTTAGTCTGTTATATGTTGGGGGGTTGTTAGCCCTGCTATATAGTTAGTATGTTATATGTTGGAGGGTTGTTAGCCCTGCTATATAGTTAGTATGTTATATGTTGGGGGGTTGTTAGCCCTGCTATATAGTTAGTCTGTTATATGTTATATGTTGGGGGTTGTTAGCCCTGCTATATAGTTAGTATGTTATATGTTGGAGGGTTGTTAGCCCTGCTATATAGTTAGTATGTTATATGTTGGGGGGTTGTTAGCCCTGCTATATAGTTAGTATGTTATATGTTATATGTTGGGGGGTTGTTAGCCCTGCTATATAGTTAGTATGTTATATGTTATATGTTGGGGGGTTGTTAGCCCTGCTATATAGTTAGCCTGTTATATGTTATATGTTGGGGGGTTGTTAGCCCTGCTATATAGTTAGTCTGTTATATGTTGGGGGGTTGTTAGCCCTGCTATATAGTTAGTCTGTTATATGTTGGGGGGTTGTTAGCCCTGCTATATAGTTAGTCTGTTATATGTTGGGGGGTTGTTAGCCCTGCTATATAGTTAGTATGTTATATGTTGGAGGGTTGTTAGCCCTGCTATATAGTTAGTATGTTATATGTTGGGGGGTTGTTAGCCCTGCTATATAGTTAGTCTGTTATATGTTATATGTTGGGGGTTGTTAGCCCTGCTATATAGTTAGTATGTTATATGTTGGAGGGTTGTTAGCCCTGCTATATAGTTAGTATGTTATATGTTGGGGGGTTGTTAGCCCTGCTATATAGTTAGTCTGTTATATGTTGGAGGGTTGTTAGCCCTGCTATATAGTTAGTATGTTATATGTTGGAGGGTTGTTAGCCCTGCTATATAGTTAGTCTGTTATATGTTATATGTTGGGGGGTTGTTAGCCCTGCTATATAGTTAGTCTGTTATATGTTGGAGGGTTGTTAGCCCTGCTATATAGTTAGTATGTTATATGTTGGGGGGTTGTTAGCCCTGCTATATAGTTAGTATGTTATATGTTATATGTTGGGGGGTTGTTAGCCCTGCTATATAGTTAGTATGTTATATGTTATATGTTGGAGGGTTGTTAGCCCTGCTATATAGTTAGTATGTTATATGTTATATGTTGGGGGGTTGTTAGCCCTGCTATATAGTTAGCCTGTTATATGTTATATGTTGGGGGGTTGTTAGCCCTGCTATATAGTTAGTCTGTTATATGTTGGGGGGTTGTTAGCCCTGCTATATAGTTAGTCTGTTATATGTTGGGGGGTTGTTAGCCCTGCTATATAGTTAGTCTGTTATATGTTGGGGGGTTGTTAGCCCTGCTATATAGTTAGTATGTTATATGTTGGAGGGTTGTTAGCCCTGCTATATAGTTAGTATGTTATATGTTGGGGGGTTGTTAGCCCTGCTATATAGTTAGTCTGTTATATGTTATATGTTGGGGGTTGTTAGCCCTGCTATATTGTTAGTATGTTATATGTTGGAGGGTTGTTAGCCCTGCTATATAGTTAGTATGTTATATGTTGGGGGGTTGTTATCCCTGCTATATAGTTAGTCTGTTATATGTTGGGGGGTTGTTAACCCTGCTATATAGTTAGTATGTTATATGTTGGAGGGTTGTTAGCCCTGCTATATAGTTAGTATGTTATATGTTGGAGGGTTGTTAGCCCTGCTATATAGTTAGTCTGTTATATGTTATATGTTGGAGGGTTGTTAGCCCTGCTATATAGTTAGTATGTTATATGTTGGAGGGTTGTTAGCCCTGCTATATAGTTAGTCTGTTATATGTTATATGTTGGGGGGTTGTTAGCCCTGCTATATAGTTAGTATGTTATATGTTGGAGGGTTGTTAGCCCTGCTATATAGTTAGTCTGTTATATGTTATATGTTAGAGGGTTGTTAGCCCTGCTATATAGTTAGTATGTTATATGTTATATGTTGGGGTGTTGTTAGCCCTGCTATATAGTTAGTATGTTATATGTTATATGTTGGGGGGTTGTTAGCCCTGCTATATAGTTAGTCTGTTATATGTTATATGTTGGAGGGTTGTTAGCCCTGCTATATAGTTAGTCTGTTATATGTTGGAGGGTTGTTAGCCCTGCTATATAGTTAGTCTGTTATATGTTACATGTTGGAGGGTTGTTAGCCCTGCTATATAGTTAGTATGTTATATGTTATATGTTGGGGGGTTGTTAGCCCTGCTATATAGTTAGTATGTTATATGTTATATGTTGGAGGGTTGTTAGCCCTGCTATATAGTTAGTATGTTATATGTTATATGTTGGAGGGTTGTTAGCCCTGCTATATAGTTAGTCTGTTATATGTTATATGTTGGAGGGTTGTTAGCCCTGCTATATAGTTAGTATGTTATATGTTGGAGGGTTGTTAGCCCTGCTATATAGTTAGCCTGCTATATGTTGTATGTTGGGGGGTTGTTAGCCCTGCTATATAGTTAGCCTGCTATATGTTGTATGTTGGGGGGTTGTTAGCCCTGCTATATAGTTAGTATGTTATATGTTGGAGGGTTGTTATGTTGTACTAATGCTACTTACAGGCAACTAGTAGTCCTTCTTTTCACTTGTCAATAACACACACACACACACACACACACACACAGGCAGACACACACACACACACACACACACAGACACACACACACACAGACAGACACACACACACACACACACAGACAGACAGACAGACAGACAGACAGGCACACACACAGACAGACAGACAGACAGACAGACATACAGACACACACACAGACACACACAGACACACACACACACACAGACACACACACACAGACAATTCCACCTGTCAATTAGCTGACTCTCTCATTCAGCCATTATTATCACTCTGATTTATGACATGCTTCTAATCGTCCCATTAGCATTATTCAGACCAGAGGTCCTGTCTGTGTTTGTGTGTGTGCGTGTGTGTGCGTGTGTGCGCGTGTGTGTGTGTGTGTGTGTGTGCGTGCGTGCGTCCGTCCGTGCGTGCGTGCGTCCGTCCGTGCGTGCGAATGTGTGTGTGTGTGTGATTGTCAGCATTATTTAAACCTAGCAGAGGACTGTTCCACTGTATTGATCCCCATTATGGACATTGAACACCACAGTATACTGCACTAGCCCACCCCTGATCAATCAATTATATCAGGGAGGAGAGTGGCTTAGCTGATACTAACCCTAACTAGCACTACCATAGGTTACTATGAGCACAAGTGCTAACAAATATTAGCGGCTAGGCTAATTTCCTCTCATATTTTATCAGTTAAGGGACCAAATGCTAGTTAGAGTTGCTATAATTAGGCTAAGCACAAGGGGACACGTGCAAATTAGCACAGTAGTTAGCTCAAATGGCGCTCGTGCTACATTAGCTTGTGGTGGTTGGGAAGACGCCTGCGCTAAGGAAGCTAGCCTATTCCCTCTTCTGTCATTGGTCACACGGATTGCTGGAGGTGCTGTGTGGTCATTGATTTCTCTGCAGCATAAAAGGAGCTGAAGGCATAACATTAGTCTGCTGGGAAAGAGGAGACACACACACACTAATAAACACACACACACACACACACACACACACACACACACACACACATACACACTAATAAACACACACACACACACTAATAAACACACACACACACACACACACACACACACACACACACACTAATAAACACACACATGCACACTGATAATCACACTCCCCATCAAGCAAGCACACACACACACAGATCCCTCCCTCGATGTGTGTGAGAGATTAACATGGTCAGTGTGCTGGTCTCATCTGCTGCAGGGAAGCAGCCATTTATATCAGACACCTTCATCACATCAGGATGGATGACTGAGAAGAACGAGGGAGGGGGGCAGGGAGGGGGGCAGGGAGGGAGAGCAGAATGGTGGAGGGGAGGTCCTGCATGCTGACTCTCACACCATTAGTGTATCGCTAGTGACCGATCTCTCTGTCTCTCTCTCTCTCTCTCTCTCTCCCTGCCTCTCTCTGTCTCTCTGTCTCTCTCGCTCTCTCTATCTCCCTGCCTCTCTCTCTCTCCCTGCCTCTCTCTGTCTCTCTCTCTCTCTCTCTCTCTCCCTGCCTCTCTCTGTCTCTCTCTCTCTCTCTCTCTCTCTCTCTCTGCTTCTCTCTCTCCCTGCCTCTCTCTGTCTCTCCCTGCCTCTCTCTGTCTCTCTCTCTCTGCTTCTCTCTCTCTCTCTCCGCTTCTCTCTCTCTCTCTCCGCTTCTCTCTCTCTCTGCTTCTCTCTCTGCGCTCTCTCTCTCTCTCTCTCTCTCTCTCTCTCTCTCTCTCTCTCTCTCTCTCCCTGCTTCTCTCTGTCTCTCTCTCCCTGCTTCGGTCTCACTCTCCCTGCTTCTCTCTCTCTCTCCCTGCTTCTCTCTCTCTCTGTCTCTCTCCCTGCTTCTGTCTGTCTCTCTCTCCCTGCTTCTCTCTGTCTCTCTCTCCCTGCTTCTCTCCGCTTCTCTCTCTCTGTCTCTCTCTCTCTCCCAGCTTCTCTTTCTCACTCACTCTCTCGCATTATGTGTGTAGAATACACACACACACACACACACACACACACACACAGGCTATCATCATCATAGCTCTCTTCTCTCTGTAAGTGATGGGGTATTGTTAGCTCTGTAAAGCACTATGGATCGTTAGCTATCTCTCCCCTCCCTCCCCCTCTCCTCTCTCTCCCCTCATCTGTCTGTTTGAGGTCTAAATCCCTCCATACTCAGGGACCTAACCTCTCTCTTTCATTTCTGCCCCTCTCTCGTTCCTCCGATCCGGCCCGTAACTTCCACGGAGGTGTGTGTGTGTGTGTGTGTGTGTGTGTGTGTGTGTGTGTGCCACGTTCCCGGCACGTGGCACACCTCACTACCACTGCGAGATGTACTAACTGCAAATGAGTGTTCAACCTCACACACACATTAGCGTTTAGGTTAAGCACAGATGTCAGCAATTCTCCCTCTTAGCTGTTAACGTGGAGATGTGCAGGCAGCATTGATTTCCTTCTCAGCTACAAACACACAGCAATGTAGTGTCCCAAATGGAACCCTATTCCCTATATAGTGCACTACTTTAGACCAGAGCCCTATTCCCTATATAGTGCACTACTATAGACCAGAGCCATATTCCCTATATAGTGGAGACTGTCCAGATCTCTGTGTGTCCTGACTGTAGGGGAGGTACTAGTGGAGACTGTCCAGATCTCTGTGTGTCCTGACTGTGTGTTCATGTCCTAGTGGAGACTGTCCAGATCTCTGTGTGTCCTGACTGTGTGTTCATGTCCTAGTGGAGACTGTCCAGATCTCTGTGTGTCCTGACTGTGTGTTCATGTCCTAGTGGAGTCTATCCAGATCTCTGTGTGTCCTGACTGTAGGGGAGGTCCTAGTGGAGACTGTACAAATCTCTGTGTGTCCTGACTGTGTGTTCATGTCCTAGTGGAGACTGTCCAGATCTCTGTGTGTCCTGACTGTGTGTTCATGTCCTAGTGGAGTCTGTCCAGATCTCTGTGTGTCCTGACTGTAGGGGAGGTCCTAGTGGAGACTGTACAAATCTGTCGTTCTGCCCCTGAACAGGCAGTTAACCCAGTGTTCCCCTGAACAAGGCAGTTAACCCACTGTTCCCAGGCCGTCATTGAAAATAAGAATTTGTTCTTAACTGACTTGCCTAGTTAAATAAAGGTAAAAATAAAATAAAAAATTTGAGTATGTATGTAGTATACTATTACATATAATGCTGTAGTAAACTATTACATATATAGGAGACTATTACATATAATGATATAGCCTACTGAAGCAAACTATAATGTATAGAATATGTCAACGCTCTCTCTCTCTCTCTCTCTCTCTCTCTCTCTCTCTCCCTCCCTCGCCCTCTTGATTGTAGATCACTTGGAAGCTCCCATGCTCTCATCCCCCCTCCCTCTTTCCCTCGCTCTCTCTACCTCCCTCCTTCTCACCCTCTCTTCTTCTCTACCCTTCCTACCTCGACTGAAAGCCCTTCAGTAAATATCTGGTTCTTCGTTGTGTCTGTCATACCCTTTGTGTGTGGTGCGTGTGTCTGTCTAACAGGAAGTCTCATGTAATTAGGGAAATCACAGACTAATTAGTTCTCTTTCATGTTGTATAATTCCCCCACAATGCATTTCAACGACGCACGCTACTGTCAACAATCAACACTGTCAAGTTGTCTTTTTACCTGCGCTCTCACTCTTCTTCCCTCCTCCTTCCCTGCCTACCTCTCCCTCCCTCGCTCTCTCTCTTCTTCCCTCCTCCTTCCCTGCCTACCTCTCCCTCCCTCGCTCTCTCTCTTCTTCCCTCCTCCTTCCCTGCCTACCTCTCCCTCCCTCGCTCTCTCTCTTCTTCCCTCCTCCTTCCCTGCCTACCTCTCCCTCCCTCTCTCCTAGATAATGCCTGTTATTGTTGAAACATCCCTCTCTACCCCCCCCCCCCCCCCAGGTTACCGATAGTAACCCAGGTCTCTCTCTCTCGCCCACCCTCCCTCCCTCCCTCCCTCTACTCCTCTCCTGTAAAGAGAAAATAGGAAGAGGGGGTGGGGATGGTTCTTCTGGTCACAGCAGAGATAATTGCCTCTTTACTGTCTGTCTGTGTGTGAGGAGTGTGTTAAGGATAAACCCAGCCTGGTCCAGACAGTGTTAGCCTAGCGCTACCTGGAGGGAGCTGTACCTTAAACACACAGTGCAGGTTAGCTTTACACTCACTAACAGTATTAGCCTAGCGCTACCTGGAGGGAGCTGTACCTTAAACACACAGTGCAGGTTAGCTTTACACTCACTAACAGTATTAGCCTAGCGCTACCTGGATGTAGCTGTACCTTAAACACACAGTGCAGGTTAGCTTTACACTCACTAACAGTATTAGCCTAGCGCTACCTGGAGGGAGCTGTACCTTAAACACACAGTGCAGGTTAGCTTTACACTCACTAACAGTATTAGCCTAGCGCTACCTGGAGGGAGCTGTACCTTAAACACACAGTGCAGGTTAGCTTTACACTCACTAACAGTATTAGCCTAGCGCTACCTGGATGTAGCTGTACCTTAAACACACAGTGCAGGTTAGCTTTACACTCACTAACAGTATTAGCCTAGCGCTACCTGGATGTAGCTGTACCTTAAACACACAGTGCAGGTTAGCTTTACACTCACTAACAGTATTAGCCTAGCGCTACCTGGAGGGAGCTGTACCTTAAACACACACTAACAGTATTAGCCTAGCGCTACCTGGATGTAGCTGTACCTTAAACACACAGTGCAGGTTAGCTTTACACTCACTAACAGTATTAGCCTAGCGCTACCTGGATGTAGCTGTACCTTAAACACACAGTGCAGGTTAGCTTTACACTCACTAACAGTATTAGCCTAGCGCTACTTAGATCTCTGTGTGTCCTGACTGTAGGGGAGGTCCTGGTGGAGACTGTCCAGATCTCTGTGTGTCCTGACTGTGTGTTCATGTCCTAGTGGAGACTGTCCAGATCTCTGTGTGTCCTGACTGTAGGGGAGGTCCTAGTGGAGACTGTCCAGATCTCTGTGTGTCCTGACTGTAGGTGAGGTCCTAGTGGAGACTGACCAGATCTCTGTGTGTCCTGACTGTAGGGGAGGTCCTAGTGGAGACTGTCCAGATCTCTGTGTGTCCTGACTGTAGGGGAGGTCCTAGTGGAGACTGTCCAGATCTCTGTGTGTCCTGACTGTAGGGGAGGTCCTAGTGGAGACTGAATGTGATAGACCATATGACTGGACAGGAAATAGTATCAACTGAATGTTGAATGTGTTTCCTGTCAGGTATTTTAATGATCTGTATTGTCTACTTGTTGAATGTTTGTGAAGTCTTGATTTGTTGTGGTTTGTAATGTCTTGTTAACTGGTGTTGGGAGATCATGTGGCGTTACGACGTTAGCTAACGGAGATCCTAATGAACAGAATTACAGTGTGAGGTTTGATCTAGCAGTGCTGTTTCATAATGTCTTGTTAACTGGTGTTGGGAGATCATGTGGCGTTACGACGTTAGCTAACGGAGATCCTGATAAACAGAATTACAGCGTGAGGTTTTATCTAGCAGTGCTGTTTCATGGCCACACACGGTCATGTGTTCTTCTTGGAGTCACGCTTGGCTTCTAGTAGAGCATCTGAGTGTCGTGTAGTCGTGAGGGAAAGGACCTGGAGTGACCTGGTGTGACCTGGAGTGACCTGGTGTGACCTGGAGTGACCTGGTGTGACCTGGAGTGACCTGGAGTGACCTGGAGTCTTCACTGTGACTTGTTTTCCTTCAGAAACTCCTTCTTGCAGACCGAAGCCAACTGCATTGTGATGTTTTTGAAGACAAAGGATTTGTCTCCCGCTAACTCTTGTGTTCTCTGGTGTGGTTCTCTGGTGTGGTTCTCTGTGGTGTGGTTCTGTGGTGTGTTCTCTGGTGTGGTTCTCTGGTGTGGTTCTCTGGTGTGGTTCTGTGGTGTGGTTCTGTGGTGTGTTCTCTGGTGTGGTTCTCTGGTGTGTTCTCTGGTGTGGTTCTCTGGTGTGGTTCTGTGGTGTGGTGTGACCTGGAGTCTTCACTGTGACTTGTTTTCCTTCAGAAACTCCTTCTTGCAGACCGAAGCCAATCGCATTGTGATGTTTTTGAAGACAAAGGATTTGACTCCCGCTAACTCTTGTGTTCTCTGGTGTGGTTCTCTGGTGTGGTTCTCTGGTGTGGTTCTGTGGTGTGGTTCTGTGGTGTGGTTCTGTGGTGTGGTTCTGTGGTGTGTTCTCTGGTGTGGTTCTGTGGTGTGGTTCTGTGGTGTGGTTCTGTGGTGTGTTCTCTGGTGTGGTTCTCTGGTGTGTTCTCTGGTGTGGTTCTCTGGTGTGGTTCTGTGGTGTGGTTCTCTGGTGTGGTTCTGTGGTGTGGTTCTCTGGTGTGGTTCTCTGGTGTGGTTCTCTGGTGTGGTTCTCTGGTGTGGCTCTCTGGTGTGGTTCTCTGGTGTGGTTCTCTGGTGTGGTTTTCTGGTGTGTTCTCTGGTGTGGTTCTCTGGTGCTGATGGTGTGTCCCTTGTTTGATTTATCGTCACCTACGGTTTACACACGGTTTATGACCCCTGTACTCATCATGGTAGAAGTGTTGAATAATACCCAGACTATCCTGTCCTCTCTTCTCTAATGTCTCTCACCCATTCTCTCCTAGTATCTCCTCTGTATTCTCTCTCTCCCTCTCTCTCCCTCGCCCTCCCTCTATGTCTCTCTGTCTCTCTCTCCGTCTCCCTCCCTCCCTCCCTCTCTGTCTCTCTCTCTCTCTCTCTCTCTCTCTCTCTCTCTCTCTCTCCCTCTCCCTCCCTCCCTCTCTCTTTCTCTTTCTCTCTCTCCCTCTCTCTCTCTCCCTCGCTCTCTCTCTCTCTCTCTCTCTCTCTCTCTCTCTACCACTCTCCCTCTCCCTCCCTCTCTTTCTCTGTCTCTCCCGCTCTCTCTCTCTCTGTCTCTCGCTCTCCTCTCCTCTATCTATTGTGCTGAGTCGTCAGATCAGTAGATCGCCATATATCAGCTCCACACCTCCCTAGAGACAGGAAAACAGAGAGGTGGGAAAGGAGGACGACAGGGGGGTAGAGAGGATGGTGGGAGAGAGGGGGAGGGAAAGGAGGGGGTGAGGTGATGCCATCCTCACATCTCTCTCTTTCTCAACAGCTGTTTGTAATAATGGCAAATGATTGTTTGTTTTCGGCACTTGTTTTGATGGCGTGATTGTAATTGGAAGGTGTGTGCGTGTGCATCTCTGTTTCCGACTCATGTGAATGTTGAAGCATTAGTGAGACTCTGACACACTTAGTTAAATGGAATTTCCATTTTCTATTTCTGAGAGCTCTATTTACTGGGTGATACAGCCACACTTTGAGAGAGAGAGAGAAACAGAGAGAGAGACAGGGAGAGAGAGAGACAGGGAGAGAGAGAGACAGGGAGAGAGAGAGAGACGGAGAGAGAGAGAGACAGGGAGAGAGAGAGACAGGGAGAGAGAGAGAGAGACAGAGACGGAGAGAGAGAGACAGAGACGGAGAGAGAGAGACAGAGACGGAGAGAGATAGACAGGGAGAGAGAGAGAGACAGGGAGAGAGTTGGAGACAGGGAGAGAGAGAGACAGGGAGGGAGAGAGAGAGACAGGGAGAGAGAGAGAGACCGACAGGGAGAGAGAGAGACGTAGAGAGAGAGAGACGGGGGGGAAAGAGAAAACAATAGAGACAAAGAGAAAAGGAGAGAGTGATAGAGGGAGAACCAGAGAGAGATAGTAGAGTGATAGAGGGAGAACCAGAGAGAGGTGATAGAGGGAGAACCAGAGAGAGATAGTAGAGTGATAGAGGGAGAACCAGAGAGAGGTGATAGAGGGAGAACCAGAGAGAGATAGTCGAGTGATAGAGGGAGAACCAGAGAGAGATAGTCGAGTGATAGAGGGAGAACCAGAGAGAGGTGATAGAGGGAGAACCAGAGAGAGGTGATAGAGGGAGAACCAGAGAGAGATAGTCGAGTGATAGAGGGAGAACCAGAGAGAGATAGTCGAGTGATAATGTAATAAGGCAGTCCAGGATTGGAGATGTTTCTCCACTCCAACCCTTTCAAAGCCATTTCTTATTTTCACACCAGATTTCATCATTTCATCACCCAGCACAATTCCAGCCTTCTGTAGTCAATACTGTAGTATGTAGCTATATGCAGGAACTATACTGTAGTATGTAGCTATATACAGGAACTATACTGTAGTATGTAGCTATATACAGGAACTATACTGTAGTATGTAGCTATATACAGGAACTATACTGTAGTATGTAGCTATATACAGGAACTATACTGTAGTATGTAGCTATATACAGGAACTATACTGTAGTATGTAGCTATATACAGGAACTATACTGTAGTATGTAGCTATATACAGGAACTATACTGTAGTATGTAGCTATATACAGGAACTATACTGTAGTATGTAGCTATATACAGGAACTATACTGTAGTATGTAGCTATATACAGGAACTATACTGTAGTATGTAGCTATATACAGGAACTTGGACTATAGTCATGTCTCTCTCTCTCTCTCTCTCTCTCTCTCTCTCTCT
>NW_027257997.1:177500-182500 GCF_045791955.1 Oncorhynchus clarkii lewisi
TCCCTGTTAACACGTTGCCCATGCCCTGTTAACACGTTGCCCATGCCCTGTTAACACGTTTACCATGCCCTGTTAACACGTTGCCCATGCCCTGTTAACACGTTGCCCATGCCCTGTTAACACGTTGCCCATGCCCTGTTAACACGTTGCCCATGCCCTGTTAACACGTTGCCCATGCCCTGTTAACACGTTGCCCATGCCCTGTTAAGACGTTGCCCATGCCCTGTTAACACGTTGCCCATGCCCTGTTAACACGTTGCCCATGCCCTGTTAACACGTTGCCCATGCCCTGTTAACACGTTGCCCATGCCCTGTTAACACGTTTACCATGCCCTGTTAACACGTTTACCATGCCCTGTTAACACGTTTACCATGCCCTGTTAACACGTTTACCATGCCCTGTTAACACGTTTACCATGCCCTGTTAACACGTTTACCATGCACTGTTAACACGTTTACCATGCCCTGTTAACACGTTGCCCATGCCCTGTTAACACGTTTACCATGCCCTGTTAACACATTGCCCATGCCCTGTTAACATGTTGCCCATGCCCTGTTAACACGTTGCCCATGCCCTGTTAACACGTTGCCCATGCCCTGTTAACACGTTGCCCATGCCCTGTTAACACGTTTACCATGCCCTGTTAACACGTTGCCCATGCCCTGTTAACACGTTGCCCATGCCCTGTTAACACGTTGCCCATGCCCTGTTAACACGTTGCCCATGCCCTGTTAACACGTTGCCCATGCCCTGTTAACACGTTGCCCATGCCCTGTTAACACGTTGCCCATGCCCTGTTAACACGTTGTGCCCTGTTAACACGTTGCCCATGCCCTGTTAACACGTTGCCCATGCCCTGTTAACACGTTTACCATGCCCTGTTAACACGTTGCCCATGCCCTGTTAACACGTGCCCTTGCCCCGTTAACACGTTGCCCATGCCCCGTTAACACGTTGCCCATGCCCCGTTAACACGTTGCCCATGCCCCGTTAACACGTTTACCATGCCCCGTTAACACGTTGCCCATGCCCTGTTAACACGTTGCCCATGCCCTGTTAACACGTTGCCCATGCCCTGTTAACACGTTGCCCATGCCCTGTTAACACGTTGCCCATGCCCTGTTAACACGTTTACCATGCCCTGTTAACACGTTGCCCATGCCCTGTTAAAACGTTTACCATGCCCTGTTAACACGTTGCCCATGCCCTGTTAACACGTTGCCCATGCCCTGTTAACACGTTGCCCATGCCCTGTTAACACGTTGCCCATGCCCTGTTAACACGTTTACCATGCCCTGTTAACACGTTGCCCATGCCCTGTTAACACTTTGCCCATGCCCTGTTAACACGTTGCCCATGCCCTGTTAACACGTTGCCCATGCCCTGTTAACACGTTGCCCATGCCCTGTTAACACGTTGCCCATGCCCTGTTAACACGTTGCCCATTCCCTGTTAACACGTTGCCCATGCACTGTTAACACGTTTACCATGCCCTGTTAACACGTTGCCCATACCCTGTTAACACGTTTCCCATGCCCCGTTAACACGTTTACCATGCCCCGTTAACACGTTTACCATGCCCTGTTAACACGTTGCCCATGCCCTGTTAACACGTTGCCCATGCCCTGTTAACACGTTGCCCATGCCCTGTTAACACGTTGCCCATGCCCTGTTAACACGTTTACCATGCCCAGTTAACACGTTGCCCATGCCCTGTTAACACGTTTACCATGCCCTGTTAACACGTTGCCCATGCCCTGTTAACACGTTGCCCATGCCCTGTTAACACGTTGCCCATGCCCTGTTAACACGTTGCCCATGCCCTGTTAACACGTTGCCCATGCCCTGTTAACACGTTGCCCATGCCCTGTTAACACGTTTACCATGCCCTGTTAACACGTTGCCCATGCCCTGTTAACACGTTGCCCATGCCCTGTTAACACGTTTACCATGCCCCGTTAACACTTTTACCATGCCCCGTTAACACGTTTACCATGCCCCGTTAACACGTTTACCATGCCCTGTTAACACGTTTACCATGCCCTGTTAACACGTTTACCATGCCCTGTTAACACGTTTACCATGCCCTGTTAACACGTTTACCATGCACTGTTAACACGTTTACCATGCCCTGTTAACACGTTTACCATGCCCTGTTAACACGTTTACCATGCCCTGTTAACACGTTTACCATGCCCTGTTAACACGTTGCCCATGCCCTGTTAACACGTTTACCATGCCCTGTTAACACGTTGCCCATGCCCTGTTAACACGTTTACCATGCCCTGTTAACACGTTTACCATGCCCTGTTAACACGTTTACCATGCCCCGTTAACACGTTGCCCATGCACTGTTAACACGTTTACCATGCCCTGTTAACACGTTTACCATGCCCTGTTAACACGTTGCCCATGCCCTGTTAACACGTTGCCCATGCCCTGTTAACACGTTGCCCATGCCCTGTTAACACGTTGCCCATGCCCTGTTAACACGTTTACCATGCCCTGTTAACACGTTTACCATGCCCTGTTAACACGTTTACCATGCCCTGTTAACACGTTGCCCATGCACTGTTAACACGTTTACCATGCCCTGTTAACACGTTGCCCATGCCCTGTTAACACGTTGCCCATGCCCTGTTAACACGTTGCCCATGCCCTGTTAACACGTTGCCCATGCCCTGTTAACACGTTGCCCATGCCCTGTTAACACGTTGCCCATGCCCTGTTAACACGTTGCCCATGCCCTGTTAACACGTTGCCCATGCCCTGTTAACACGTTTACCATGCCCTGTTAACACGTTGTTGCCCATGCCCTGTTAACACTTTGCCCATGCCCTGTTAACACGTTGCCCATGCCCTGTTAACACGTTGCCCATGCCCTGTTAACACGTTGCCCATGCCCTGTTAACACGTTGCCCATGCCCTGTTAACACGTTGCCCATGCCCTGTTAACACGTTGCCCATGCCCTGTTAACACGTTTCCCATGCCCTGTTAACACGTTGCCCATGCCCTGTTAACACGTTGCCCATGCCCTGTTAACACGTTGCCCATGCCCTGTTAACACGTTGCCCATGCCCTGTTAACACGTTGCCCATGCCCTGTTAACACGTTGCCCATGCCCTGTTAACACGTTTACCATGCCCTGTTAACACGTTGCCCATGCCCTGTTAACACGTTGACCATGCCCCGTTAACACGTTGCCCATGCCCCGTTAACACGTTGCCCATGCCCTGTTAACACGTTGCCCATGCCCCGTTAACACATTTACCATGCCCCGTTAACACGTTTACCATGCCCCGTTAACACGTTGCCCATGCCCTGTTAACACGTTGCCCATGCCCTGTTAACACGTTGCCCATGCCCTGTTAACACGTTGCCCATGCCCTGTTAACACGTTGCCCATGCCCTGTTAACACGTTTACCATGCCCTGTTAACACGTTGCCCATGCCCTGTTAAAACGTTTACCATGCCCTGTTAACACGTTGCCCATGCCCTGTTAACACGTTGCCCATGCCCTGTTAACACGTTGCCCATGCCCTGTTAACACGTTGCCCATGCCCTGTTAACACGTTTACCATGCCCTGTTAACACGTTGCCCATGCCCTGTTAACACTTTGCCCATGCCCTGTTAACACGTTGCCCATGCCCTGTTAACACGTTGCCCATGCCCTGTTAACACGTTGCCCATGCCCTGTTAACACGTTGCCCATGCCCTGTTAACACGTTGCCCATTCCCTGTTAACACGTTGCCCATGCACTGTTAACACGTTTACCATGCCCTGTTAACACGTTGCCCATGCCCTGTTAACACGTTGCCCATGCCCCGTTAACACGTTTACCATGCCCCGTTAACACGTTTACCATGCCCCGTTAACACGTTGCCCATGCCCTGTTAACACGTTGCCCATGCCCTGTTAACACGTTGCCCATGCCCTGTTAACACGTTGCCCATGCCCTGTTAACACGTTTACCATGCCCTGTTAACACGTTGCCCATGCCCTGTTAACACGTTTACCATGCCCTGTTAACACGTTGCCCATGCCCTGTTAACACGTTGCCCATGCCCTGTTAACACGTTGCCCATGCCCTGTTAACACGTTGCCCATGCCCTGTTAACACGTTGCCCATGCCCTGTTAACACGTTGCCCATGCCCTGTTAACACGTTTACCATGCCCTGTTAACACGTTGCCCATGCCCTGTTAACACGTTGCCCATGCCCTGTTAACACGTTTACCATGCCCTGTTAACACGTTGCCCATGCACTGTTAACACGTTTACCATGCCCTGTTAACACGTTGCCCATGCCCTGTTAACACGTTGCCCATGCCCTGTTAACACGTTGCCCATGCCCTGTTAACACGTTGCCCATGCCCTGTTAACACGTTGCCCATGCCCTGTTAACACGTTGCCCATGCCCTGTTAACACGTTGCCCATGCCCCGTTAACACGTTTACCATGCCCCGTTAACACGTTTACCATGCCCCGTTAACACGTTGCCCATGCCCGTTAACACGTTGCCCATGCCCTGTTAACACGTTGCCCATGCCCTGTTAACACGTTGCCCATGCCCTGTTAACACGTTTACCATGCCCCGTTAACACTTTTACCATGCCCCGTTAACACGTTTACCATGCCCTGTTAACACGTTTACCATGCCCTGTTAACACGTTTACCATGCCCTGTTAACACGTTTACCATGCCCTGTTAACACGTTTACCATGCCCTGTTAACACGTTTACCATGCCCTGTTAACACGTTTACCATGCACTGTTAACACGTTTACCATGCCCTGTTAACACGTTTACCATGCCCTGTTAACACGTTTACCATGCCCTGTTAACACGTTTACCATGCCCTGTTAACACGTTGCCCATGCCCTGTTAACACGTTTACCATGCCCTGTTAACACGTTGCCCATGCCCTGTTAACACGTTTACCATGCCCTGTTAACACGTTTACCATGCCCTGTTAACACGTTTACCATGCCCCGTTA
>NW_027257997.1:187500-190000 GCF_045791955.1 Oncorhynchus clarkii lewisi
GAGGTGTACAGTAAGAGGAGAGGAGAGGAGAGGGAGGTGTACAGTAGGAGAGGGAGGAGAGGGAGGTGTACAGTATGTAAGAGGAGAGGAGAGGAGAGGGGGGTGTACAGTAGGTAAGAGGAGAGGAGAGGGAGGTGTACAGTAGGTTAGAGGAGAGGAGAGGGATGTGTACAGTAGGTAAGAGGAGAGGAGAGGGAGGTGTACAGTAGGTAAGAGGAGAGGAGAGGAGAGGGAGGTGTACAGTAGGTAAGAGGAGAGGAGAGGGAGGTGGTTAAGAGGATAGGAGAGGAGAGGGAGGTGTACAGTAGGTAAGAGGAGAGGAGAGGGAGGTGTACGGTAGGTAAGAGGAGAGGAGAGGAGAGAGGTGTACAGTAGGTAAGAGGAGAGAAGAGGAGAGGGAGGTATACAGGTAGGGTACAGTAGGAGAGGAGAGGGAGGTGTACAGTAGGTAAGAGGAGAGGAGAGGGAGGTGTACAGTAGGTAAGAGGAGAGGAGAGGGAGGTGTATGGTTGGTAAGAGGAGAGGAGAGGGAGGTGTACAGTAGGTAAGAGGAGAGAAGAGGGAAGTGTACAGTAGGTAAGAGGAGAGGAGAGGAGAGGGAGGTGTACAGTAGGTAAGAGGAGAGGGAGGTGTACAGTAGGTAAGAGGAGAGGAGAGGGAGGTGTATGGTTGGTAAGAGGAGAGGAGAGGATGGGGAGATTTTAGAGGGAGAATAGCGAGGGATGGATGAGAGATAGGAGGGAGAATAGCGTTGGATGGATGAGAGATAGGAGGGAGAATAGCGAGGGATGGATGAGAGATAGGAGGGACAATAGCGAGGGATGGATGAGAGATAGGAGGGAGAATAGCGAGGGATGGATGAGAGATATGAGGGAGAATAGCGAGGGATGGATGAGAGATATGAGGGAGAATAGCGAGGGATGGATGAGAGATAGGAGGGAGAATAGCGAGGGATCGATGAGAGATATGAGGGAGAATAGCGAGGGATGGATGAGAGATAGGAGGGAGAATAGCGAGGGATGGATGAGAGATATGAGGGAGAATAGCGAGGGATGGATGAGAGATATGAGGGAGAATAGCGAGGGATGGATGAGAGATAGGAGGGAGAATAGCGAGGGATGGATGAGAGATATGAGGGAGAATAGTGAGGGATGGATGAGAGATAGGAGGGAGAATAGCGAGGGATGGATGAGAGATATGAGGGAGAATAGCGAAGGATGGATGAGAGATATGAGGGAGAATAGCGAGGGATGGATGAGAGATAGGAGGGAGAATAGCGAGGGATGGATGAGAGATTTGAGGGATAATAGCGAGGGATGGATGAGAGATATGAGGGAGAATAGCGAGGGATGGATGGGCTGTTTGATGGAGGGAGAGATACTGTAAGTGAAGAGGGAGAATAGCTATCGACTTGAGTGATTGAGCGAGGGGGAAGGGAGGAGGGAGGGAGGGGGGAGTGAGGGAGGTAGAGAATCATGGAGGGAGGGATAGATGGATGATGCTGCCACTCCCCTCCGTTAACAGCTGTGTAATAGCCTTGATTTCTACTCTCTGAATTATTAACACAATCCCATCAGCAATACTCTCTCTCCTTCTTTTTTCTCTCTCCTTCCTCTCTCCCTCTCTCTCTCTCTCTCTGAAGGAAGAGACCATCTCCAGAGCAAATGGGGGTTGCCACCCGCTCACATGCATGACATACATACACACACATTGAAGAGCTCTGGGAACCCCCCTCCCCAACATAATACCCAGTTTGATATCCCCCACCCCTTCGGTTAATACTCTCCGATAGTGAAATACATTACAACCAACTGACTTCAGCATTCCCACAAAAAACATGGAAGGGGAATAAGGCAAGGAATTATTTAAAGAAAATTGTAATACAATTTTTAAAAAGTGTATATCATTTAAATTTAAGGACCAGAGAAATGAACCATGCAGGTTGCAACAATAGTTGTGAAGAGATGTTTGGTTCCGTGACACATGGTCTCTGAACTGATACACACAACAACAACAGATTCACAACTTTAACAGTTTTTCTATTTAAATGATTCTACAAAATTGTTTCAACCAATAGAATGTGGAGTACCTGACAGAATCCTCCTATCACATCTCTCTATAATAGAATGTTGTTTCAACCAATAGAATGTGGAGGACCAGACAGAATCCTCCTGTCACATCTCTCTATAATAGAATGTTGTTTCAACCAATAGAATGTGGAGGACCAGACAGAATCCTCCTGTCACATCTCTCTATAATAGAATGTTGTTTCAACTAATAGAATGTGGAGGACCAGACAGAATCCTCCTGTCACATCTCTCAGCCGTATTAAAGCTGATCCACCCGTTAACAAACAGACATATGGAATACAGGACCACTGACTAATGAGGAAGCATGTACGTGTTTAATGTGGAGTGTCTACAGAAAATACCTGTGTGTGTGTGTGTGTGTGTGTGTGTGTGTGTGTGTGTGTGTGTGTGTGTGTGTGTGTGTGTGTGTG
>NW_027257997.1:195000-210000 GCF_045791955.1 Oncorhynchus clarkii lewisi
CACACACACACACACACACATATGCTCTCTCCATCACACACACACACACACACACACATGCTCTCTCCATCACACACACACGCTCTCTCCATCACACACACACACGCTCTCTCCATCACACACACACACACACACACACTCACGTATAATGTAATCACCTCTCCCTACCTCCTAACCCAATAAACCTGACAGCCTCCGCTTCCTACAAAAACACATCCTACCTATCCACCGGAACGACAGATAACCCTCTCTCTCTCTCTCTCCTCTCTCCACTCTCCACTCTCCTCTCTCCTCCCTCCTCTATCCTCTCTCCTCTCCCTCCTCTCTCCTCCCTCCTCTATCCTCCCTCCTCTCTCCTCCCTCCTCCTTCCTCTCTCCTCTCTCCTCTCTCCTCTCTCCTCTCTCCTCCCTCCTCCCTCCTCTATTCTCTCTCCTCTCCCTCCTCTCTCCTCCCTCCTCTATCCTCCCTCCTCTCTCCTCCCTCCTCTATCCTCTCTCCTCTCCCTCCTCTCTCCTCCCTCCTCTATCCTCCCTCCTCTCTCCTCCCTCCTCCCTCCTCTCTCCTCTCTCCTCTCTCCTCCCTCCTCCCTCCTCTATTCTCTCTCCTCTCCCTCCTCTCTCCTCTCTCCTCTCCCTCCTCCCTCTCTCCTCTCTCCACCTCTCTCCTCTCCCTCCTCTCTCCTCTCTCCTCCCACCTCCCTCTCTCCACTCTCCTCTCCCTCCTCTCTCCTCTCTCCTCTCTCCTCCCTCGTCCCTCCTCCCTCTCTCCTCCCTCCTCTCTCCTCCCTCGTCCCTCCTCCCTCTCTCCTCCCTCCTCTTCCCTCCTCTCTCCTCTCTCCTCCCTCCTACCTCCTCTCTCCTCCTCTCTCCTCCCTCCTCCCTCCTCTCTCCTCCCTCTTCATAAGTCATATAATCTATGATCTACCTCTCTGCAGGTATTCATCTGTATTGGTCTTTCTATCGTCTCCTTCAGAGTGTGTATATGCTGTAGTAATATTTGTGGTAGCCAGCCTGACTGTATGAGAAGTAGCATTAACACATGGTCTATCTACTGGCCTGTCTGTGGTCTGCACAGATACTACTGACCCAATTCTACTGTCTGTGAGAGAGAGAAGGAACACTTTTTATCCAGAGAGAGGGAGGGAGAGAGAGAGGAGAGAGAGACAGAGAGAGGAGAGACAGAAAGAGGAGAGGGAGAGAGAGAGAGAGGGAGGGAGGGAGAGAGAGAGGAGAGAGAGACAGAGAGAGGAGAGAGAGAGAGAGAGGAGAGAGAGACAGAGAGAGGAGAGACAGAAAGAGGAGAGGGAGAGAGACAGACAGAGAGAGGAGAGAGAGACAGAAAGAGAGAGGAGAGAGAGAGAGAGAGACACACACAGACAGAGGGAGTGAGACATAGGGTAAAGAGGGACAGAGTGATAGAGTGAAAAAGACAGTGTGTGTGTGTGGTTCCCGCGGGACTGCCCGGTGTTGTCGGGGTTGACCAGGCGCAGCGGCCATTGCATCTCCTACGAGCACCATCTGCTCCTTGCCACGGATACAGTTGCCAGGCTACCTCTCTCTCTCTCTCTCTCTCTCCCCCTTCTTTACCTTCCTGTCTCCCCTCTCTCTCTCTCTCCCTTCTTTACCTTCCTGTCTCCCCTCTCTCTCTCTCTCCCTTCTTTACCTTCCTGTCTCCCCTCTCTCTCTCTCTCTCTCTCCCTTCTTTACCTTCCTGTCTCCCCTATCTCTCTCCCTTCTTTACCTTCCTGTCTCCCCTCTTCTCTCTCTCTCTCTCTCTCTCTCTCTCCCTTCTTTACCTTCCTATCTCCTCTCTCTCTCTCTCTCTCTCTCTCTTCTTTACCTTCCTGTCTCCCCTCTCTCCCTTCTTTACCTTCCTGTCTCCCCTCTCTCTCTCTCTCTCTCCCTTCTTTACCTTCCTGTCTCCCCTCTCTCTCTCTCTCTCCCTTCTTTACCTTCCTGTCTCCTCTCTCTCTCTCTCTCTCTCTCTCTCTCTCTCTCTCCCCCTTCTTTACCTTCCTGTCTCCTCTCTCTCTCTCTCTCTCTCTCTCTCTCTCTCTCTCTCCCTTCTTTACCTTCCTGTCTCCTCTCTCTCTCTCTCTCCTTTACCTTCCTGTCTCCCCTCTCTCTCTCTCTCCCTTCTTTACCTTCCTGTCTCCCCTCTCTCTCTCATCCCCTCTGTCTCACTCTGTCTGCCACCTTTCCTCCATCTCCCATGTGGTTGTTAGGACACAACCAGTCAGAGGAGAGAGAGAGGGAGATGAACACAGAAAGAGAGAGAGGGTGATTAACACAGAGAGAGTGAGAGAGGGAGATGAACAGAGAGAGAGAGAGAGAGAGAGAGAGAGGGAGATGAACAGAGAAAGATAGAGAGTGAGATTAACAGAGAGAGAGAGAGAGGGAGATGAACAGAGAGAGAGAGGGAGATGAACACACAGAGAGAGAGGGGGGAGATGAAAACACAGAGAGAGAGATAATAGGTATAATGTAAGTGAAGTGAAGATTGGTTAGAAAAATATGAATGAGAAAGATGGAGGAGAACAGAGGAAGGGAGAGAGAGAGAGACAGAGAGACAGAGAGGGGAGAACAGAGGTAGAGGAAGGAACACAGAGAGAGAGAGAGAGGGAGAGACAGAGAGGGGAGAACAGAGGAAGAGGAAGGAACACAGAGAGGGAGAGACAGAGAGGGGAGAACAGAGGAAGAGGAAGGAACAGAGAGAGAGAAAGAGAAGAATTATGGAGAGAGGAGAGGGAGAAGAGATTGTAGATCAGAGTCGTCATGATTGAGCCATCTGCTGAGAGAGGAGACCAATGAGCCTGTTACACACACAAACACACACACACACACACAGACACACACACACAGACAGAACACCAGTGACCCCCGCAGGCCAGACCCTGCTGCTGCACCCTGCCACTCACTCCACTCAGGTGTTATTGGTCTGACTGGCTGGCATCGTGGTGTGCCAAGCAGGAGATGAGACTGTTCGGAGTATCGACCTGGTCTGGCTGTCTGGTCTGCTTACTGGGAGGAGTCTTTGGAATAACTTTGTTATTTAAATAAATAAAATACATTTGTTTGTTATTTGTAAACAGATCTAATATTAGATTCTGGTTGAAGATAGTTCAGTATCCAAAACATGTAAAAATGTTGAGATCAGTGATAAAGTGTCTACAGTCTGCTGCCAAGAGATGAGCTATAGGTGTCCCTCCATCCCTCTGTTTCTCTCTCTTGTAGGTTTCCATCACTCCTCTTAACATCGTTTATCTCTCCCTCCATATTCTCTCCCCCTCTCTCTCTGTCCCTCTCTGTCCCTCTCTCTCTCTGTCCCCCTCTCTCTCTGTCTCTCTCTGTCCCTCTCTGTCCCCCTCTCTGTCCCTCTCTCTGTCTCTCTCTCTCTGTCCCTCTCTGTCCCCCTCTCTGTCCCTCTCTCTGTCTCTCTCTCTCTGTCCCTCTCTGTCCCTCTCTCTGTCCCTCTCTGTCTCTCTCTCTCTGTCCCCCTCTCTCTCTGTCCCTCTCTCTCTGTCCCCCTCTCTCTCTGTCCCTCTCTCTCTCTCGCTCTCTCTCTGTCTCTCGCTCTCTCTCAATTCAATTTCAATTCAAGGGGCTTTATTGGCATGGGAAACATGTGTTAACATTGCCAAAGCAAGTGAGGTAGATAATATATAAAGTGAATATATAAAGTGAAATAAACAATAAAAATTAACAGTAAACATTACACATACAGAAGTTTCAAAACAGTAAAGTCATTACAAATGTCATATTATATATACAGTGTTTTTAACAATGTACAAATGGTTAAAGGACACAAGATAAAATAAATAAGCATAAATATGGGTTGTATTTACAATGGTGTTTGTTCTTCACTGGTTGCCCTTTTCTTGTGGCAACAGGTCACAAATCTTGCTGCTGTGATGGCACACTGTGGAATTTCACCCAGTAGATATGGGAGTTTTTCAAATTTGGATTTGTTTTCGAATTCTTTGTGGATCTGTGTAATCTGAGGGAAATATGTCTCTCTAATATGGTCATACATTGGGCAGGAGGTTAGGAAGTGCAGCTCAGTTTCCACCTCATTTTGTGGGCAGTGAGCACATAGCCTGTCTTCTCTTGAGAGCGATGTCTGCCTACGGCGGCCTTTCTCAATAGCAAGGCTATGCTCACTGAGTCTGTACATAGTCAAAGCTTTCCTTAATTTTGGGTCAGTCACAGTGGTCAGGTATTCTGCCACTGTGTACTCTCTGTGTAGGGCCAAATAGCATTCTAGTTTGCTCTGTTTTTTTGTTAATTCTTTCCAATGTGTCAAGTAATTATCTTTTTGTTTTCTCATGATTTGGTTGGGTCTAATTGTGCTGCTGTAACATAACAAAGCCATCACCTACAGAGAGATGAACCTGTAGGAAGAGTTCCCTAAGCAAGCTGGTCCTGGGGCTCTGTTCACAAACACAAACACACCCCACAGAGCCCCAGGACCAGCTTGCTTAGGGGACTCTTCTCCAGGTTCATCTCTCTGTAGGTGATGGCTTTGTTATGGAAGGTTTGGGAATCACTTCCTTTTAGGTGGTTATAGAATTTAACGTCTCTTTTCTGGATTTTGATAACTAGTGGGTATCGGCCTAATTCTGCTCTGCATGCATTATTTGGTGTTCTACGTTGTACACAGAGGATATTTTTGCAGAATTCTGCATGCAGAGTCTCAATTTGTATTTGTGGTCCTGGTGACTGGACCTTTTTTGGACCTTTTTTGGAACACCATTATTTTGGTCTTACTGAGATTTACTGTCAGGGCCCAGTTCTTACAGAAGCACCAGATCATCAGCAAACAGCAGGCATTTGACTTCAGATTCTAGCAGGGTGAGGCCGGGTGCTGCAGACTTTTCCAGTGCCCTCGCCAATTCGTTGATGTCTCACCCCACGGCCCTGTGGGAAGAAATGTGTGTCTTTTTTTGCCTATTTTAACAGCACACTTGTTGTTCGTGTACATGGATTTTATAATGTCGTATGTTTTACCCCCAACACCACTTTCCATCAGTTTGTATAGCAGACCCTCATGCCAAATTGAGTCGAAGGCTTTTTTGAAATCAACAAAGCATGAGAAGACTTTGCCTTTGTTTTGGTTTGTTTGGTTGTCAATTAGGGTGTGCAGGGTGAATACATGGTCTGTTGTACAGTCATTTGGTAAAAAGCCAATTTGACATTTGCTCAGTACATTGTTTTCATTGAGGAAATGTACGAGTCTGCTGTTAATGATAATGCAGAGGATTTTCCCAAGGTTACTGTTGACGCATATCCCAAGGTAGTTATTGGGGTCAAATTTGTCTCCACTTTTGTGGATTGGGGTGATCAGTCCTTGGTTCAGAGCTAAGGATGATGTTAAAGAGTTTTAGTGTAGCCAATTGGAATTTGTTGTCTGTATATTTGATCATTTCATTGAGGATACCATCAACACCACAGGCCTTTTTGGGTTGGAGGGTTTTGATTTTGTCCTGTAACTCATTCAATGTAATTGGAGAATCCAGTGGGTTTTGGAATCCAGTGGGTTCTGGAATCCAGTGGGTTCTGGAATCCAGTGGGTTCTGGTAGTCTTTAATAGTTGATTCTAAGATCTGTATTTGATCATGTATATGTTTTGGCTCTTTATTCTTTGTTATAGAGCTAAAAAGATTGGAGAAGTGGTTTACCCATACATCTCCATTTTGGATAGATAATTCTTCATGTTAATGTTTTAGTGTTTTCTCCAATTTTTCTGTCTGTCTGTCTGTCTGTCTGTCTGTCTGTCTGTCTAATCTAACTGACACGTAGGACAATATGTAGCCAACCTTCCCTAAAACAACAGTGAACAAAATTAAACACCATTCATTCATTCTAGTCCGTTGTCGACACAGAGCAGTGGTAAATGATGGGCGGTCTTACCCCAAACAATGTACTGAATGAACCTATAATAGATTCCTGAACGGGCTCGTCTAATTGGTCGGTTGGGGGTATAATGGTGTTCCAGAGTGCTGTTTCATCCTTTTACAGATTAGCATGCGGCTAAGTGGAGGAAGTAGCTATTTATATGCTAATGAGGGTCTAATGTATGCACATACCCATACTGCACTGGGAGGGGATGAGAGGACTACCCATACTGCACTCGGAGGGGATGAGAGGACTCAGGGTGGGCTAGGACTACCCATACTGCACTGGGAGGGGATGAGAGGACTCAGGGTGTGCTAGGACTACCCATACTGCACTCGGAGGGGATGAGAGGACTCAGGGTGGGCTAGGACTACCCATACTGCACTGGGAGGGGATGAGAGGACTCAGGGTGGGCTAGGACTACCCATACTGCACTGGGAGGGGATGAGAGGACTCAGGGTGGGCTAGGACTACCCATACTACACTGGGAGGGGATGAGAGGACTCAGGGTGGGCTAGGACTACCCATACTACACTGGGTGGGGATGAGAGGACTCAGGGTGGGCTAGGACTACCCATACTGCACTGGGAGGGGATGAGAGGACTCAGGGTGGTCTAGGACTACCCATACTGCACTGGGAGGGGATGAGAGGACTCAGGGTGGGCTAGGACTACCCATACTGCACTGGGAGGGGATGAGAGGACTCAGGGTGGACTCAGGGTGGGCAAGGACTACCCATACTGCACTGGGAGGGGATGAGAGTGAGGGGTTAGCTGGGAAGAATCTTTAAAACTGTGGTGTTTAGTCTGAATGAATATACGCTACAAGTATGTGGACACCTGCTCATTGAACATCTCATTCCAAAATCATGGCATTAATATGGACATGGCATTAATAGGCATTAATATGGACTTTGTCCTCCCTTTGCTGCTATAACAGCCTCCAGTCTTCTGGGAAGGCTTTCCACTAGATGTTGGAACATTGCTGCTATAACAGCCTCCACTCTTCTGGGAAGGCTTTCCACTAGATGTTGGAACATTGCTGCTATAACAGCCTCCAGTCTTCTGGGAAGGCTTTCCACTAGATGTTGGAACATTGCTGCTATAACAGCCTCCACTCTTCTGGGAAGGCTTTCCACTAGATGTTGGAACATTGCTGCTATAACAGCCTCCACTCTTCTGGGAAGGCTTTCCACTAGATGTTGGAACATTGCTGCTATAACAGCCTCCACTCTTCTGGGAAGGCTTTCCACTAGATGTTGGAACATTGCTGCTATAACAGCCTCCACTCTTCTGGGAAGGCTTTCCACTAGATGTTGGAACATTGCTGCTATAACAGCCTCCACTCTTCTGGGAAGGCTTTCCACTAGATGTTGGAACATTGCTGCTATAACAGCCTCCTCCAGTCTTCTGGGAAGGCTTTCCACTAGATGTTGGAACATTGCTGCTATAACAGCCTCCAGTCTTCTGGGAAGGCTTTCCACCAGATGTTGGAACATTGCTGCTATAACAGCCTCCAGTCTTCTGGGAAGGCTTTCCACTAGATGTTGGAACATTGCTGCTATAACAGCCTTCTGGGAAGGCTTTCCACTAGATGTTGGAACATTGCTGCTATAACAGCCTTCTGGGAAGGCTTTCCACTAGATGTTGGAACATTGCTGCTATAACAGCCTTCTGGGAAGGCTTTCCACTAGATGTTGGAACATTGCTGCTATAACAGCCTTCTGGGAAGGCTTTCCACTAGATGTTGGAACATTGCTGCAGGGACTTGCTTCCATTCAACCACAAGAGTATTAGTGAGGTCGGCTACTGATGTTGGGTGATTAGTCCTGGCTCGCAGTCAGCATTCCAGTTCATCCCAAAGGTGTTCGATGGGGTTGAGGTCAGGGCTCTGTGCAGGCCAGTCAAGTTCTTCCACATCGATCTCGACAAACCATTTCTGTATGGATTTTTACGCACTTCAGCACTCAGCGGTCCCTTTCTGTGAGCTTGTGTGGCCTACCACTTCACGGTTGAGCCATTGTTGCTCCTAGACGTTTCTACTTCACAATAACAGCACTTACAGTTGACCGGGGCAGCTCTAGCAGGGCAGAAATTTGACGAACTGACTTGTTGGAAAGGTGGCATCCTATGACAGTGCCACGTTGAAAGTCTCTGTGAAAAGCGCCACACCAGCGTTTACCCGTTGATTTGATTGATTGCTTGACCAGCTGATTGATTGATCATCCCACCAATAAAAACTCACGGATCTCCCTCCCTCTCTCTCTCTCTCTTTAGGAACAAGGTGTGGTGGGAATGTCACGGCAGCCCGGTGCCGTCCCTCCCCCTCACCCTGCCGGGGGTGTGGCCTCGGGCGCAGGGCCCAATCAGGGCGCAGGGGCCCCTCCCGGTTACCTGGGCAACCAGCAGCAGGCGGCCATTATGAAACAGATGATGGTGATGGAGCAGGAGAAGAGAGTTCAGCTCCACATGATGGAACAACAGAAACAACAGCTACTGAGAGAACAGAGACAGCAGCAACAACAGCTATTACTGGCTGAACAGGTGAGAGAAGGGAGGAAGGACAGAACAGAGAGGAGGGAGGGAGGGAGGGGAAGGGACAGAACAGAGAGGAGGGAAGGGACAGAACAGAGAGGAGGGAGGGAGGGAGGGGAGGTTAAGGGACATAACAGGGAGGGAGAGAGGGGAAGGGACAGAACAGAGAGGAGGGAGGGGAAGGGACAGAACAGAGAGGAGGAGGGGAAGGGACAGAACAGAGAGGAGGGAGGAGGGACAGAACAGAGAGGAGGGAGGAGGGACAGAACAGAGAGGAGGGAGGAGGGACAGAACCGAGAGGAGGGAGGAGGGACAGAACAGAGAACAAGGAGGAGGGACAGAACAGAGAGGAGGGAGGAGGGACAGAACAGAGAGGAGAGAGTAGGGACAGAACAGAGAGGAGGGAGGAGGGACAGAACAGGGAGGGAGGAGGGGCAGAACAGGGAGGAGGGAGAAGGGACAGAACAGAGAGGAGGGAGGAGGGACAGAACAGAGAGGAGGGAGGAGGGACAGAACAGAGAGGAGGGAAGAGGGACAGAACAGAGAGGACGGAGGAGGGACAGAACAGAGAGGAGGGAGGAAGGTCAGAACAGAGAGGAGGGAGGAGGGACAGAACAGAGAGGAGGGAGGAGGGACAGAACAGAGAGGAGGGAGGAAGGACAGAACAAGGGGGAGGGAGGAGGGTCAGAACAGAGAGGAGGGAGGAGGGACAGAACAGGGAGGAAGGACAGAACAGAGAGGAGGGAGGAGGGACAGAACAGAGAGGAGGGAGGAGGGACAGAACCGAGAGGAGAAGGGGAGGGACAGAACCGAGAGGAGGGAGGAGGGACAGAACAGAGAGGAGGGAGAAGGGACAGAACAGAGAAGAGGGAGGAGGAACAGAGAGGAGGGAGGAGGGACAGAACAGAGAGGAGGGAGAAGGGACAGAACAGAGAAGAGGGAGGAGGGACAGACAGAGAGGAGGAGCAGGTGGATGTGGGGACATGATTACAGTCTCTCTCCCCCGTTTGTCAATGATGCAAATTAAACACCAAAGTGTCTCCTCTTCATCTGTCATTTACACACACACACCATCACACACACCATCACACACACCATCACACACACACACACCATCACACACACACACCATCACACACACACACCATCACACACACACACCATCACACACACACCATCACACACACACCATCACACACACACACCATCACACACACACCATCACACACACACACCATCACACACACACACACCATCACACACACACACCATCACACACACACACCATCACACACACACCATCACACACGCACACCATCACACGCACACCATCACACACACACCATCACACACACACACCATCACACACACACACCATCACACACACACACCATCACACACACAGTCACACACACAGTCACACACACACCGTCACACACACACACCATCACACACACACACCATCACACACACACACCATCACACACACACAGTCACACACACAGTCACACACACAGTCACACACACAGTCACACACACACCGTCACAGACACACCGTCACACACACACCATCACAGACACACACTGTCACAGACACACCATCACACACACACACTGTCACAGACACACCATCACACGCACACCATCACAGACACACACTGTCACAGACACACCATCACACACACACACTGTCACAGACACACCGTCACACACACACACACACACAGTCACACACACACCGTCACACACACACCGTCACAGACACACCGTCACACACACACCATCACAGACACACACTGTCACAGACACACCATCACACACACACACTGTCACAGACACACCATCACACGCACACACCATCACACACACACACTGTCACAGACACACCATCACACACACACACTGTCACAGACACACCATCACACGTACACACCATCACACACACACACTGTCACAGACACACCATCACACACACACACTGTCACAGACACACCATCACACACACACACACTGTCACAGACACACCATCACACACAACGTCACTCACACACCATCACACACACAACGTCACTCACACACATTTATAATCAGCTCTCGTGTTTACTAACATCCCCCCTCTACACTAACCCCCTCCCGATGCTTTAGGATTCCTTTGATGTCCTCAGAGTGCGTGTGTGTGTGTGTGTGTGTGCTTGCGTGTGTGTGTGTACAACACCTGCTGTGATAATTTTGTCTTCTACTTTGATTTTTCCCTCTGTGGTTAACCTGGTGTTAAACTGTTCTGAACTCCCTAGGTCAAAACACACACACACACACACACACACACACACACACACACACACACACACACACACACACAGCAAGCATAATGCAGTCCAGGAACAGTACTGTCTCCTGATGTTCTCTCTCTGTACCTGCTGTGTTCTAAATGAACATACTGCGTTATATTAGATATTCTACAGACTATAGATATATATACTGATTACTAACACTACAGACTATAGATATATATACTGATTACTAACACTACAGACTATAGATATATATACTGATTACTAACACTATAGACTATAGATATATATACTGATTACTAACACTATAGATATATATACTGATTACTAACACTATATATATATATACTGATTACTAACACTACAGACTATAGATATATATACTGATTACTAACACTATAGTTATAGATATATATACTGATTACTAACACTATAGACTATAGATATATATACTGATTACTAACACTATAGATATATATACTGATTACTAACACTATAGATATATATACTGATTACTAACACTACAGACTATAGATATATATACTGATTACTAACACTATAGTTATATATACTGATTACTAACACTACAGACTATAGATATATATACTGATTAGTAACACTATAGATATATATACTGATTACTAACACTATAGATATATATACTGATTACTAACACTATAGACTATAGATATATATACTGATTACTAACACTATAGTTATATATACTGATTACTAACACTACAGACTATAGATACCAGATACCAGATATATATACTGATTACTAACACTATAGACTATAGATATATATACTGATTACTAACACTATAGACTATAGATATATATACTGATTACTAACACTATAGACTATAGATATATATACTGATTACTAACACTATAGATATATATACTGATTACTAACACTATAGATATATATACTGATTACTAACACTACAGACTATAGATATATATACTGATTACTAACACTATAGACTATAGATATATATACTGATTACTAACACTATAGACTATAGATATATATACTGATTACTAACACTATAGACTATAGATATATATACTGATTACTAACACTACAGACTATAGATATATATACTGATTACTAACACTACAGACTATAGATATATATACTGATTACTAACACTATAGATATATATACTGATTACTAACACTATAGATATATATACTGATTACTAACACTATAGATATATATACTGATTACTAACACTATAGACTATAGATATATATACTGATTACTAACACTACAGACTATAGATATATATACTGATTACTAACACTACAGACTATAGATATATATACTGATTACTAACACTATAGATATATATACTGATTACTAACACTATAGATATATATACTGATGACTAACACTACAGACTATAGATATATATACTGATTACTAACACTACAGACTATAGATATATATACTGATTACTAACACTATAGATATATATACTGATTACTAACACTATAGACTATAGATATATATACTGATTACTAACACTACAGACTATAGATATATATACTGATTACTAACACTATAGACTATAGATATATATACTGATTACTAACACTACAGACTATAGATATATATACTGATTACTAACACTACAGACTATAGATATATATACTGATTACTAACACTATAGATATATATACTGATTACTAACACTATAGATATATATACTGATTACTAACACTATAGACTATAGATATATATACTGATTACTAACACTACAGACTATAGATATATATACTGATTACTAACACTATAGACTATAGATATATATACTGATTATTAACACTATATATATATACTGATTACTAACACTATAGATATATATACTGATTACTAACACTATAGATATATATACTGATTACTAACACTACAGACTATAGATATATATATACTGATTACTAACACTATAGTTATATATACTGATTACTAACACTATATATATATATACTGATTACTAACACTCCAGACTATAGATATATATACTGATTACTAACACTACAGACTATAGATATATATACTGATTACTAACACTACAGACTATAGATATATATATACTGATTACTAACACTATAGACTATAGATTTATATACTGATTACTAACACTATAGATATATATACTGATTACTAACACTATAGATATATATACTGATTACTAACACTACAGACTATATATATATATACTGATTACTAACACTATAGTTATATATACTGATTACTAACACTATAGATATATATACTGATTACTAACACTACAGACTATAGATATATATACTGATTACTAACACTATAGTTATATATACTGATTACTAACACTATAGATATATATACTGATTACTAACACTACAGACTATAGATATATATACTGATTACTAACACTACAGACTATAGATATATATACTGATTACTAACACTATAGATATATATACTGATTACTAACACTATAGATATATATACTGATTACTAACACTACAGACTATAGATATATATACTGATTACTAACACTACAGACTATAGATATATATACTGATTACTAACACTATAGTTATATATACTGATTACTAACACTATAGATATATATACTGATTACTAACACTACAGACTATAGATATATATACTGATTACTAACACTACAGACTATAGATATATATACTGATTACTAACACTATAGACTATAGATATATATACGGATTACTAACACTATAGACTATAGATATATATATACTGATTATTAACACTACAGACTATAGATATATATACTGATTACTAACACTACAGACTATAGATATATATACTGATTACTAACACTATAGACTATAGTTATATATACTGATTACTAACACTATAGATATATATACTGATTACTAACACTACAGACTATAGATATATATACTGATTACTAACACTATAGACTATAGATATATATACTGATTACTAACACTACAGACTATAGATATATATACTGATTACTAACACTATAGACTATAGATATATATACGGATTACTAACACTACAGACTATAGATATATATACTGATTACTAACACTACAGACTATAGATATATACTGATTACTAACACTATAGATATATATACTGATTACTAACACTACAGACTATAGATATATATACTTATTACTAACACTATAGATATATATACTGATTATTAACACTATAGATATATATACTGATTACTAACACTACAGACTATAGATATTAATACTGATTACTAACACTATAGATATATATACTGATTACTAACACTACAGACTATAGATATATATACTGATTATTACTATAGATATATATACACTATAGACTGATTACTAACACTATAGATATATATACTGATTACTAACACTACAGACTATAGATATATATACTGATTACTAACACTATACTGTAGATATATATACTGATTACTAACACTACAGACTATAGATATATATACTGATTACTAACACTACAGATTATATACTGATTACTAACACTACAGACTATAGATATATATACTGATTACTAACACTATAGATATATATACTGATTACTAACACTATAGATATATATACTGATTACTAACACTACAGACTATATATATATATATACTGATTACTAACACTACAGACTATATATATATATATACTGATTACTAACACTACAGACTATATATATATATATACTGATTACTAACACTATAGATATATATACTGATTACTAACACTACAGACTATAGATATATATACTGATTACTAACACTACAGACTATAGATATATATACTGATTACTAACACTATAGATATATATACTGATTACTAACACTACAGACTATAGATATATATACTGATTACTAACACTACAGACTATAGATATATATACTGATTACTAACACTATAGTTATATATACTGATTACTAACACTACAGACTATAGATATATATACTGATTACTAACACTATAGATATATATACTGATTACTAACACTATAGATATATATACTGATTACTAACACTACAGACTATAGATATATATACTGATTACTAACACTATAGATATATATACTGATTACTAACACTATAGATATATATACTGATTACTAACACTACAGACTATATATATATATACTGATTATTAACACTACAGACTATATATATATATATACTGATTACTAACACTATAGATATATATACTGATTACTAACACTACAGACTATAGATATATATACTGATTACTAACAC
>NW_027257997.1:212500-241525 GCF_045791955.1 Oncorhynchus clarkii lewisi
GGGGAGGCGGAGAGAGAGGGGAGACAGAGAGAGGGGAGAGACAGAGAGAGAGCAGAGACAGAGAGAGCAGAGACAGAGAGAGCAGAGACAGAGAGAGAGGAGAGGCGGAGAGAGAGGGGAGGCGGAGAGAGAGGGGAGGCGGAGAGAGAGGGGAGACGGAGAGAGAGGGGAGACGGAGAGAGAGGGGAGACAGAGAGAGAGGGGAGGCAGAGAGAGAGGGGAGACTGAGAGAGAGGGAAGGAAGGCAGAGAGAGAGGGGAGGCTGAGAGAGAGGGGAGTCAGAGAGAGAGGGGAGACTGAGGAGATGGGAGATACAGAGAGAGAGGAGAGAGACAGAGAGAGGGGAGGCGGAGAGAGAGGGTAGAGACAGAGAGAGAGGGGAGACAGAGAGAGAGGAGAGACAGAGAGAGAGGGGAGACAGAGAGAGAGGAGAGACAGAGAGAGAGGGGAGACAGAGAGAGAGGGGAGAGACAGAGAGAGAGGGGAGAGAGAGAGGAGAGACAGAGAGAGAGGGGAGAGACAGAGAGAGGGGAGGCGGAGAGAGAGGGGAGAGACAGAGAGAGAGAGACAGAGAGAGAGGGGAGAGAGAGAGGAGAGACAGAGAGAGAGGAGAGACAGAGAGAGAGGGGAGACAGAGAGAGAGAGGAGAGACTGAGAGAGAGGGGAGACAGAGAGAGAGGGGAGACTGAGAGAGAGGGGAGACAGAGAGAGAGGGGAGACAGAGAGAGAGGAGAGACAGAGAGAGAGGGGAGACAGAGAGAGAGAGGAGAGACAGAGAGAGAGGGGAGACGGAGAGAGAGGGGAGGCTGAGAGAGAGGGGAGACTGAGGAGACGGGAGATACAGAGAGACAGAGAGAGAGGAGAGAGACAGAGAGAGGGGAGGCGGAGAGAGAGGGGAGACAGAGAGAGGGGAGAGACAGAGAGAGAGCAGAGACAGAGAGAGCAGAGACAGAGAGAGGGGAGACTGAGAGAGAGGGGAGACTGAGGAGAGGGGAGACAGAGAGAGGGAAGGAAGGCGGAGAGAGAGGGGAGGCTGAGAGAGAGGGGAGACTGAGGAGACGGGAGATACAGAGAGACAGAGAGAGGAGAGAGAGACAGAGAGGGGAGGCGGAGAGAGAGGGGAGACAGAGAGAGGGGAGAGACAGAGAGAGAGCAGAGACAGAGAGAGCAGAGACAGAGAGAGCAGAGACAGAGAGAGAGGGGAGGCGGAGAGAGAGGGGAGGCGGAGAGAGAGGGGAGACGGAGAGAGAGGGGAGACGGAGAGAGAGGGGAGACTGAGAGAGAGGGGAGGCTGAGAGAGAGGGGAGACTGAGAGAGAGGGAAGGAAGGCGGAGAGAGAGGGGAGGCTGAGAGAGAGGGGAGACAGAGAGAGAGGGGAGACTGAGGAGATGGGAGATACAGAGAGAGAGGAGAGAGACAGAGAGAGGGGAGGCGGAGAGAGAGGGTAGAGACAGAGAGAGAGGGGAGACAGAGAGAGAGGAGAGACAGAGAGAGAGGGGAGACAGAGAGAGAGGAGAGACAGAGAGAGAGGGGAGACAGAGAGAGAGGGGAGAGACAGAGAGAGAGGGGAGAGAGAGAGGAGAGACAGAGAGAGAGGGGAGAGACAGAGAGAGGGGAGGCGGAGAGAGAGGGGAGAGACAGAGAGAGAGAGACAGAGAGAGAGGGGAGAGAGAGAGGAGAGACAGAGAGAGAGGGGAGAGACAGAGAGAGGGGAGGCGGAGAGAGAGGGGAGAGACAGAGAGAGAGAGACAGAGAGAGAGGGGAGACAGAGAGAGAGGGGAGACAGAGAGAGAGGAGAGACAGAGAGAGAGGGGAGACAGAGAGAGAGAGGAGAGACAGAGAGAGAGGGGAGACTGAGAGAGAGGGGAGACTGAGAGAGAGGGGAGACTGAGAGAGAGGGGAGACTGAGAGAGAGGGGAGACTGAGGAGAGGGGAGACGGAGAGAGAGGGGAGACGGAGAGAGAGGGGAGACGGAGAGAGAGGGGAGACTGAGAGAGAGGGGAGGCTGAGAGAGAGGGGAGACAGAGAGAGGGAAGGAAGGCGGAGAGAGAGGGGAGGCTGAGAGAGGGGAGACTGAGAGAGAGGGGAGACAGAGAGAGAGGAGAGACAGAGAGAGAGGGGAGACAGAGAGAGAGAGAGGAGAGACAGAGAGAGAGGGGAGACTGAGAGAGAGGGGAGACTGAGAGAGAGGGGAGACTGAGAGAGAGGGGAGACTGAGAGAGAGGGGAGACTGAGAGAGAGGGGAGACTGAGAGAGAGGGGAGACTGAGGAGAGGGGAGACTGAGGAGAGGGGAGACAGAGAGAGAGGAGAGACAGAGAGAGAGGGGAGACAGAGAGAGAGAGGAGAGACAGAGAGAGAGGGGAGACTGAGAGAGAGGGGAGACTGAGAGAGAGGGGAGACTGAGAGAGAGGGGAGACTGAGAGAGAGGAGAGACAGAGAGAGAGGGGAGACAGAGAGAGAGAGGAGAGACAGAGAGAGAGGGGAGACTGAGAGAGAGGGGAGACTGAGAGAGAGGGGAGACTGAGGAGAGGGGAGACTGAGAGAGAGGGGAGACTGAGAGAGAGGGGAGACTGAGAGAGAGGGGAGACTGAGGAGAGGGGAGACTGAGGAGAGGGGAGACTGAGGAGAGGGGAGACTGAGAGAGAGGGGAGACAGAGAGAGGGGAGAGACAGAGAGAGAGGTGTCCGGATGTTTATCCCTTCGACTTCCTGTATTGAGACAAATTATTACGTAAACAGTGTTTTTCTGAGTAAACGAGGATAGCTGAATACTTTTGAAGGGACGCGGGCACGTGATGTCATCACATAACTATAAAACTACACTAGTCTACACAGTTCATTCATAACTATAAAACTACACTAGTCTACACAGTTCATTCATAACTATAAAACTACACTACACATTTCATTCATAACTATAAAACTACACAAACAAACCTATTTCAACCTGAATATCTTCTCCTTGCTTTTCTGTTTGGATGCAAGTTCCACCATATTATTTCGGGTCCAGTGTGCAGGTTCACCGCGGCTCGGGCCATGGAGCCGGGCCGTGGAGCCGGGCCGTGGAGCCGGGCCGTGGAGATCGTCGGACCGTGGAGATACGTTGGCACATGACAGTTATTAGAACATGGCAAATGTTAGACAATTATTGCATTCTATCCATGCTGGCTTTCACTGGCTACCTGAGACATGATACAGACAGGAGGAGGACAGACGGGCTACCTGAGACATGAAACAGACAGGAGGAGGACAGACAGGAGGAGGACAGACTGGCTACCTGAGACATGATACAGACAGGAGGAGGACAGACGGGCTACCTGAGACATGAAACAGATAGGAGGAGGACAGACAGGAGGAGAACAGACTGGCTACCTGAGACATGATACAGACAGGAGGAGGACAGACGGGCTACCTGAGACATGATAAAGACAGGAGGAGGACAGACAGGAGGAGAACAGACTGGCTACCTGAGACATGATACAGACAGGAGGAGGACAGACGGGCTACCTGAGACATGAAACAGAAAGGAGGAGGACAGACAGGAGGAGGACAGACTGGCTACCTGAGACATGATACAGATAGGAGGACAGACAGGCTACCTGAGACATGATACAGATAGGAGGAGGACAGACTGGCTACCTGAGACATGAAACAGACAGGAGGAGGACAGACGGGCTACCTGAGACATGAAACAGACAGGAGGACAGACAGGCTACCTGAGACATGATACAGACAGGAGGAGGACAGACGGGCTACCTGAGACATGAAACAGATAGGAGGAGGACAGACAGGAGGAGGACAGACTGGCTACCTGAGACATGATACAGACAGGAGGAGGACAGACGGGCTACCTGAGACATGATACAGACAGGAGGAGGACAGACAGGCTACCTGAGACATGAAACAGATAGGAGGAGGACAGACAGGAGGAGAACAGACTGGCTACCTGAGACATGATACAGACAGGAGGAGGACAGACGAGCTACCTGAGACATGATACAGACAGGAGGAGGACAGACGGGCTACCTGAGACATGAAACAGAAAGGAGGAGGACAGACAGAAGGAGGACAGACTGGCTACCTGAGACATGATACAGATAGGAGGACAGACAGGCTACCTGAGACATGATACAGATAGGAGGAGGACAGACTGGCTACCTGAGACATGAAACAGACAGGAGGAGGACAGACGGGCTACCTGAGACATGAAACAGACAGGAGGACAGACAGGCTACCTGAGACATGATACAGACAGGAGGAGGACAGACGGGCTACCTGAGACATGAAACAGATAGGAGGAGGACAGACAGGAGGAGGACAGACTGGCTACCTGAGACATGATACAGATAGGAGGACAGACAGGCTACCTGAGACATGATACAGATAGGAGGAGGACAGACTGGCTACCTGAGACATGAAACAGACAAGAGGAGGACAGACGGGCTACCTGAGACATGAAACAGACAGGAGGAGGACAGACGAGCTACCTGAGACATGAAACAGATAGGTGGAGGACAGACAGGAGGAGGACAGACTGGCTACCTGAGACATGATACAGATAGGAGGACAGACAGGCTACCTGAGACATGATACAGATAGGAGGAGGACAGACTGGCTACCTGAGACATGAAACAGACAGGAGGAGGACAGACGGGCTACCTGAGACATGAAACAGACAGGAGGACAGACAGGCTACCTGAGACATGAAACAGACAGGAGGAGGACAGATAGGAGGAGGACAGACAGGAGGAGGACAGACAGGCTACCTGAGACATGAAACAGACAGGAGGAGGACAGACAGGAGGAGGACAGACTGGCTACCTGAGACATGAAACAGATAGGAGGAGGACAGACAGGAGGAGGACAGACTGGCTACCTGAGACATGATACAGATAGGAGGACAGACAGGCTACCTGAGACATGAAACAGACAGGAGGAGGACAGACAGGCTACCTGAGACATGAAACAGACAGGAGGAGGACAGACAGGCTACCTGAGACATGAAACAGACAGGAGGAGGACAGACAGGAGGAGGACAGACAGACTGTCAGCCTTAATGGAAACACTTCCAACATCCATCTGTTTTAATAGACACAGGATAGTAACATTGAAAGGCACCACAGCAGCCATCTGTTTTAATAGACACAGGATAGTAACATTGAAAGGCACCACAGCAGCCATCTGTTTTAATAGACACAGGATAGTAACATTGAAAGGCACCACAGCAGCCATCTGTTTTAATAGACACAGGATAGTAACATTGAAAGGCACCACAGCAGCCATCTGTTTTAATAGACACAGGATAGTAACATTGAAAGGCACCACAGCAGCCATCTGTTTTCATAGACACAGGATGGTAACATTGAAAGGCACCACAGCAGCCATCTGTTTTCTATGCAAACTTTCTCCACATCTTTGGACAAGTTCATGGAAGCACAGCTGGTGAGGTCAGGTCTTGTTTTGTAGAGACTGGTCTCAGATCAGGGTCCAACTGGACTTCCTGGTTAAGTCGTGGTGGTCAGCAGGTGCCACTCTGTCAGTCAGAAACTCCTGTGGGAATGGCCTTTTCTCTCTTTCTTTACATTTGGAATGTTAGCACAAACAGACTGGTAACCAGGCTATATATTCCCCTATAAAGTGCTCTACTGATGGCTAGATGGTTTATGTGACCCTGGCCAAAGGTAGTGCACTGAGACAGTCTAGTGACTGAGTCAGACAGACAGACAGACAGACAGGCAGACAGACAGGCAGACAGACAGGCAGACAGACAGACAGACAGACAGACAGGCAGACAGACAGGCAGACAGACAGACAGGCAGACAGGCAGACAGGCAGGCAGGCAGGCAGGCCAGGCCAAAGCTGGTATATTGTCAATATATTGTTGTTTTTTTCACGTTTTATTTTTTTTCTGGCAATGTACTCGGGAGAAGTTTTGGAATGATCTTGTATTCTGGGAATGATCTTGTATTCTTATCGTCTGGGACATGGCCTGGCCTGGCCTGGCCTGGCCATGTCCCAGACGATAAGTGAAATGGTGTCAGAAGAGGTTTATTGGAGATATAAAAACATTTCCATGCTAGTGTTCCTTCCCCTCCTTTCCTCGACCTGCTAACGCCAAGTTTCTGGTGCTAATATAGGGAGGGAGGGAGGGGGGCTGGAGAGAGGGAGGGAGGGAGGGAGGGAGGGAGGGAGGGAGGAGAGAGAGAGAGAGGGTGGGAGAGAGAGAGGGAGGGAGGGAGGGAGGGAGGGAGGAGAGAGAGAGAGAGGGAGGGAGGGGTTGGAGATATTCTCCTTTCCAGTTGATTTAGCTTCAACTTTGGTTTGGTACGTAACACTCAGCACTTAATGGTCAGACGTGATACCTTTCCAGAGTTAAAGAGTGCCTCGCTCACGTCGTCTGTGTCTAGTTCTCTCTGCTTGTCTTTCCATTCTGGATAACAACATCATGTACTTCACATGTGGAATATTGGTGACCTTATAAGAAGTAATCAAACTATGAATAAAAGGACAAATTGATCACAGAAACCTCAGTGACCACTCTGTTGGTCTTTAGCACACCTCTTCTCTCTCCTCCTGTCCTCTCCTCCTCTCCTACTGTCCTCTTTCTCTCCTCTCCTACTGTCCTCCCTCCTCCCCTCCTGTCCTCTCTCTCCTAACCTCCTGTCCTCTCTCTCTCCCCTCCTATCCTCTCTCCTCCCCTCCTGTCCTCTCTCTCCTTCCCTCCTGTCCTCTCTCTCTCCTTCGCTCCTGTCCTCTCTCTCTCCTCCCCTCCTGTCCTCTCTCTCTCCTCCCCTCCTGTCTCTCTCTCTCTCTCCTCCCCTCCTCCCCTCCTCCCCTCTCTCTCCTCCCCTCCTGTCCTCTCTCTCTCCCCTCCTATCCTCTCTCCTCCCCTCCTGTCCTCTCTCTCCTCCCCTCCTGTCCTCTATCTCTCCTCCCCTCCTGTCCTCTCTCTCTCCTTCCCTCCTGTCCTCTCTCTCTCCTCCCCTCCTGTCCCCTCTCTCTCCTCCCCTCCTGTCCTCTCTCTCCTACCCTCCTGTCCTCTCTCTCCTACCCTCCTGTCCTCTCGCTCTCCTTCCCTCCTGTCCTCTCTCTCCTCCCCTCCTGTCCTCTCTCTCTCCTTCCCTCCTGTCCTCTCTCTCCTCCCCTCCTGTCCTCTCTCTCCTCCCCTCCTGTCCTCTCTCTCCTCTCCTCCTGTCCCCTCTCTCTCCTCTCCTCCTGTCCCCTCTCTCCTCCCTCCTGTCCTCTCTCTCCTCCCCCCTGTCCTCTCTCTCTCCTCCCCTCCTGTCCTCTCTCTCCTCCCCCCTGTCCTCTCTCCTCCCCCCTGTCCTCTCTCCTCCTGTCCCCTCGCTCTACTCCCATCCCTCCCCTCCTGTCCTCTCTCTCTCCTCTCCTCTCCTCCCCTCCTGTCCTCTCTCTCTCCTCCCCCTGTCCCCTCTCTCTCCTCCCCTGTCCCCTCTCTCTCCTGCCCTCCTGTCCTCTCTCTCTTCCCCCCCTGTCCCCTCTCTCTCCTCCCCCCCTGTCCTCTCTCTCCTCCCCTCCTGTCCTCTTTCTCTCCTCCCCTCCTGTCCTCCTTCTCTCTCCTCCCCTCCTGTCCCCCCTCTCTCTCCTCCCTTCCTGTCCCCTCTCTCTCCTCCCCCCCTGTCCCCTCTCTCTCCTCCCCCCCTGTCCCCTCTCTCTCCTACCCCCCTGTCCCCTCTCTCTCCTCCCCTCCTGTCCCCTCTCTCTCCTCCCCTCCTGTCCCCTCTCTCTCCTCCCCCCTGTCCCCTCTCTCTGCTCCCCCCCTGTCCCCTCTCTCTCCTCCCCTCCTGTCCCCCCCTCTCTCTCTCTCCTCCTGTCTGCTTCTTTCTTTCTCACCTCTAACCTCTCCTCTTGCCTTTCTGTCCCACCAGGATCACCCCAGGAGATGGCGGTGAGGAGCCAGGCTCTCCAGAACATCCGCGCCACCCGCCTCCTCCAACAACAACAACAACAACAACAGAACCAGCAGATGGTCCAGATGAACCAGGGCATCCCAGGTGGCTCGGTGGGTCCCCAACCCGACATGGGCCTCCCCTACGGCGGGCAGGGAGCCGGCCAGCAGTCCCTCTACAGCCTCAACCCCTCCATGAGCCAAATGATGCAGCACCAGAACCAAAGCGTCCAGGCCTCCATGGGTCTTCCACCAGGACACAACCCAGTGACGCGGGTCCAGAGGCAGGCGGGAGGAGGGGTTGGAGGAGGAGGAGGATACGGAGGACCACAGGGGATGATGATCAACTCCATGTCCCAGCAGCCCCTCGAGGGGCCGCCCAAAGCCCAGGCCCAGAGGTTGCAGGGCATGCTGGGAATTGGAGGAGGACCGGGAGGAGGAGGACCACAGGGAGGGATGGGAGGGTGGCCACCCCAGCAGGGGCAGTCCCTCCAGGGGATGGGAGGGCCAGGAGGGGTAGGAGGACCAGGCAGGACTACAGGCGATATGGTGGGCTTTGGCTCGGCCCAGGGGGGCTACGGCTCCATGCAGCCTGGACCCGGACAGCAGCCTCCACACCCACGCCTGGCCAAGCAACACTTCCCTGGGCACCCACAGGGCCACCCCCAGGCTATGGGTCAGGGCCAGCCCATGGACCCCAGGGCTATGAACCCTGCGGCGGGCATGGCCGGGCCCATGGACCCCAGGGCTATGAACCCTGCGGCGGGCATGGCTGGACCAGGACAGCCAAGGACCAACCAGCCCAGACCCATGGTAATGCCGGGACAGGGGGTGATGGGCCAGGGCGTGCCCAACATGGGGGCCTTTGGACAGGGGCCGGCGATGGGGGTGGGCCCTGGAGGTGGAGGAGGGTATGTGGGACAAGGAGGGGTAGGGGTCGGAGGTCAGCCTCAGGGCTACCAGAGGACGTCTAGTCAGGACCTGTCATCTTATGGATACGTTGGCGGGCAGGTGGCGCCGTCGGGCGGAGGGTTCGGATTGGCCGACGGGACAGGGGCAGACTTGGACTCAAGTGACGGTTGGATGGAAGAGTTCTTCCCCAACCAATAGCAGAGCTGGAAATGTAGTGGGGAGTTTTTACTGGAGGGACTAACGACAAAACTGCGTGGGGAAAACTTTATTGAGACGAGAGAACTGGACAGTCGGCATATTTTGTTTTGTAAAGAACGGACAGGAAGAGTTCTGTGTCGTGTATTTATGTGTGTGTGTGTGTGTGTGTGTGTGTGTGTACTGTCACGGTATTTAAAAGGCCTCTAATGGTAAACGCGGTCTGGTGGTTGTGAAATATCATTCAAGAAAGGGAAGTGATTTTGGTTTTGTCCTTTTGGGCCGTGATTTGAACCCAACCCTTTAGCAGTGTGTCAACTGGGCCCATAGGTTCATACAGGAGAGACGGGAGACTGACTACAAGACAGGAGAGACAGGACACTGACTAGAAGACAGGAGAGACAGGAGACTGACCACAAGACAGGAGAGACGGGACACTGACTACAAGACAGGAGAGACAGGAGACTGACTACAAGACAGGAGAGACAGGACACTGACTACAAAACAGGAGAGACGGGAGACTGACTACAAGACAAGAGAGACAGGAGACTGCCTACAAGACAGGAGACTGACTACAAGACAGGAGAGACAGGAGACTGACTACAAGACAGGAGAGACGGGACACTGACTACAAGACAGGAGAGACAGGAGACTGACTACAAGACAGGAGACTGACTACAAGACAGGAGAGACGGGACACTGACTACAAGACAGGAGAGACAGGAGACTGACTAGAAGACAGGAGAGACAGGAGACTGACTAGAAGACAGGAGAGACAGGAGACTGACTACAAGACAGGAGAGACTGGGACTGACTACAAGACAGGAGAGACAGGAGAGACAGGAGACTGACTACAAGACAGGAGAGACAGGAGAGACAGGAGACTGACTACAAGACAGGAGAGACAGGAGACTGACTACAAGACAGGAGAGACTGGGACTGACTACAAGACAGGATAGACAAGAGAGACAGGAGACTGACTACAAGACAGGAGAGACGGGAGGCTGCCTACAAGACAGGAGAGACAGGAGACTGACTACAAGACAGGAGAGACAGGAGACTGACTACAAGACAGGAGAGACAGGAGACTGACTACAAGACAGGAGAGACAGGAGACTGACTACAAGACAGGAGAGACGGGAGGCTGACTACAAGACAGGAGAGACGGGAGGCTGCCTACAAGACAGGAGAGACGGGAGGCTGCCTACAAGACAGGAGAGACGGGAGGCTGCCTACAAGACAGGAGAGACGGGAGGCTGCCTACAAGACAGGAGATACGGGAGGCTGCCTACAAGACAGGAGAGACGGGAGGCTGCCTACAAGACAGGAGAGACGGGAGGCTGCCTACAAGACAGGAGAGACGGGAGGCTGACTACAAGACAGGAGAGACGGGAGGCTGCCTACAAGACAGGAGAGACGGGAGGCTGCCTACAAGACAGGAGAGACGGGAGGCTGCCTACAAGACAGGAAAGATGGGACACTGACTACAAGACAGGAGAGACTGGGACTGACTACAAGACAGGAGAGACGGGAGGCTGCCTACAAGACAGGAGAGACGGGACACTGACTACAAGACAGGAGAGACAGGAGACTGACTACAAGACAGGAGAGATGGGAGACTGACTACAAGACAGGAGAGACGGGAGGCTGCCTACAAGCTCTCAAACAGGGGAGAGTCTTTTTAATATTTGTTTTTCAATATAGGGGTAGAACATCTCTATTTATTTTTCCGGTATTAGTTCTTCTTGGATACCTGGGTTATTGGATTGTGCCTGACAGGTTTCACATCTCGTTATATTCATGCTGTGTGTGATGGCGTGTGGCATGTGATCGTAGCATTTCTACACATGCAGGTCCCTTTGAGAGACAGACAGACAGACAGACAGACAGACAGACAGACAGGCAGGCAGGCAGACAGGCAGACAGACAGACAGACAGGCAGGCAGACAGACAGACAGACAGACAGGCAGGCAGGCAGGCAGACAGACAGACAGACAGACAGACAGACAAGCAGACAGACAGACAGACAAGCAGACAGACAGACAGACAAGCAGACAGACAAGCAGACAGACAGACAAGCAGACAGACATACAGACAGACGGACATATAAGCAGACAGACAAGCAGACAGACAAGCAGGAGATAAAGGCAAGGAGATAAACACACAACCCACTTCTGTAACAGCCATCAGAGCTCAGTAGAGAGCTGTCACCTCTGTCTGTCTGAGAAGTGGTTGAGATCACTCTCTCCCTCCCTCCCTCCTCTCTCTCTCTCTCTCTCTCTCTCTCTCTCCCCACTCTTTCCCTCCCTCCCTCTTTCTCTCTCTCCCTCCCTTCCCACTCTCTCTTTCTCACTCTCCCTCCCCTCTCTCCCTCTCTCCCCACTTTTTCCCTCTCTCTCCCTCTCTTCCCACTCTTTCCCATCTCTCCTCTCTAGAGACTTGTTTTTTTGTCTGCGTTGGTTGGTTTGTTCGTCTGGCTGTGTGTACTGTGAAAACATCAAAACAAAACAGATTGCGTTCTTCTTTTGTGGCGGTATTTAGCGCAGGCGCTGTGCGGTCGCCCCGCGGTCCTGTTGCTAAGCAACCGGCCTACTCTCTCTCTCTCTCTCTGAGCCGAGCAGCCGAGCTTCTCTTCATTTCCTGTTCACTGGTAGCTGTTGCACACACGCCACACACACAGCACACACACACACACACACCACACACACACCGCTCCCCGACGGCTGAAAGGAGAAGTAGATCATTGTCAGCCAGTCAGTCAGTTAGTCAGTCAGGCAGTTAAGGGAGTAACAACATGACATCATCCTCTGTCCGTGTTATTACCAACTCTATAGAAATGGATCAAAAAGACGTATAGAAACAGGATTAGCTGGGCAGTAAATGTATTCAAGCACCACAAGTGACTTCATTTGAAATAGAAACTAACAGCCGTTTGTCGGCCATCTTGGATCCCCAAGGACAGGATTTTTTTGTGTTTATTGCTTTTAAAAAATTGTAAGTTCTCTTCCCAAATTGGTCTGAAATGAAATGTTATTTTGACAGTTAACTTTACCTTCAACTGAATTCATACTATCTCTGTTGTCTCCTCTGCTGCTTTGGTCCAGTAGACCAAACACAACGAGCTGTTGATGGATCTGAGCTCTGTGTTGTCGGTTCCACGTGTTGCGAACATCAAGTGTTTGACTGTGAAGAGAGATACATACCTCCAACCCTCACGAGATGGAGAGGTTTCAAAAATGAGGTTGTGGTGGTGGCTTGTACAATGACACATCACCAGTGTCCCCCCCCCCCCCCCCCTTTTTTACCCCCCAACGGTGAATGTTGGGCGGAGGAAGAGGTAGGTTTGACCCCGGGCTTCTCTCAACGTCAAGGTGACGAGAACGGGAGAATTCTGTCATGTCAACAAACCAGCCAAAAAACCTTCTACTAGTCTTAACTAACCCCATGTTTAGTTCACTGCCTCGCCATAGCAACCACACAAATGTTGTTGATTATATTCCGTCAGATACACACGTAGTTTTAGTGTATCTAAGTGAGTTGGAAGTTGACCTCTCTCCAAAGCATCGCTACGGTTGGTAAAACGCCCATGAAATTGTTTCGATAAATGTTTAGTTGATATTTTATTTTCATATTTTAGTAATGTAGGTTGTCCTCTGTGGTTCTGTAGTGTTGTGAGAAAGACCGACTCAGTCAGAGTGCCCCTTAAGGGGAGATCTAGGATCAGTTCCTCAAACCCTCCACCCTTCACTGTTGGGAGAGGACAAACACAAAACTAATCTTAGGTCAGTGTCTAAAAGGGGGCGTCACTTCGTCCTACTCAGAGGAGGCTGCTTGTCGAGTGTGAAGGGTTGAGCATTAAACACTTCCTGGTCAGTGTTATGGGATCCCAAAGGTCACGTAAAGGTCGCGACCCTTGACTCTTGGTCCTCTTTGTCAAAGTGAAGGATTTCCCTTCCAACAACAACAACAAAAAAGAAGCTTCCTCCAAATATCGTTGTCTGTGTCCCCGATGGCACATTATTCCCTATGGGCCCTGGTCGAAAGTAGTGCACTCGGTAGGGAATAGGGTGGGATTTGTGGTGCGGACATTATTTCCGGGACCAAGTCAAACGTAATTTTCCGATGTATTGTCGTTAACTGTAACTTTGTCTTCTTTTAAACTTTGAGTTGTTCGTTTGTACCGGTGCTGATGTGACGACGACGAGGGACAATACATCCACTAAATAACGGCTATTTGTAAATATGTTTTTTACATCAGATAATTACCATCTCTACTCTGTAAAGAAATTACCGTTTTGTTTTGTTTTTTATTAAAAATAGAAGAGTATTTTTATTTCAGTAATTGTTTTCCACTCTTAACCCATCAGAGCCGTTGCACTTCTGACGATGTCTTAACTGCTCATTTCTATTGTAAAACTTCTTCTACTGTTGATTCTGAAGTTATTTTTTTTCTAGTTTGAGATTTTGACTCTGTACCTAAAAGCAGTGATTTATTTCTTTTTATCCTGTACAGAATTCTGAAAATGTTAAAACACACAAGACAATTACAAACAAAAACAAAACACTTGTTTTTCTAAAAAAAAATATACGAATAAAGAGAGAATGTTCTCGCTGATCATATGAAATATAATGTCTTCAGTCTGGTGGTTTCTGTGTGAGAGGACAACATTTACATGTCAGTCATTTAGCAGACGCTCTTATCCAGAGAGACTGACAGTAGTGAGAGGACAACATTTACATGTGAGTCATTTAGCGGACGCTCTTATCCAGAGAGACTGACAGTAGTGAGAGGACAACATTTACATGTGAGTCATTTAGCGGACGCTCTTATCCAGAGAGACTGACAGTAGTGAGAGGACAACATTTACATGTGAGTCATTTAGCGGACGCTCTTATCCAGAGAGACTGACAGTAGTGAGAGGACAACATTTACATGTGAGTCATTTAGCGGACGCTCTTATCCAGAGAGACTGACTGTAGTGAGAGGACAACATTTACATGTGAGTCATTTAGCGGACGCTCTTATCCAGAGAGACTGACTGTAGTGAGAGGACAACATTTACATGAGTCATTTAGCGGACGTTCTTATCCAGAGAGACTGACAGTAGTGAGAGGACAACATTTACATGTGAGTCATTTAGCAGACGCTCTTATCCAGAGAGACTGACTGTAGTGAGAGGACAACATTTACATGTGAGTCATTTAGCAGACGCTCTTATCCAGAGAGACTGACTGTAGTGAGAGGACAACATTTACATGTGAGTCATTTAGCAGACGTTCTTATCCAGAGAGACTGACAGTAGTGAGAGGACAACATTTACATGTGAGTCATTTAGCAGACGCTCTTATCCAGAGAGACTGACAGTAGTGAGAGGACAACATTTACATGTGAGTCATTTAGCAGACGCTCTTATCCAGAGAGACTGACAGTAGTGAGAGGACAACATTTACATGTGATTCATTTAGCAGACGCTCTTATCCAGAGAGACTGACAGTAGTGAGAGGACAACATTTACATGTGAGTCATTTAGCAGACGTTCTTATCCAGAGAGACTGACAGTAGTGAGAGGACAACATTTACATGTGAGTCATTTAGCAGACGCTCTTATCCAGAGAGACTGACAGTAGTGAGAGGACAACATTTACATGTGAGTCATTTAGCAGACGCTCTTATCCAGAGAGACTGACAGTAGTGAGAGGACAACATTTACATGTGATTCATTTAGCAGACGCTCTTATCCAGAGAGACTGACAGTAGTGAGAGGACAACATTTACATGTGAGTCATTTAGCAGACGCTCTTATCCAGAGAGACTTACAGTAGTGAGAGGACAACATTTACATGTGAGTCATTTAGCAGACGCTCTTATCCAGAGAGACTGACAGTAGTGAGAGGACAACATTTACATGTGAGTCATTTAGCAGACGCTCTTATCCAGAGAGACTGACAGTAGTGAGAGGACAACATTTACATGTGAGTCATTTAGCAGACGCTCTTATCCAGAGAGACTGACAGTAGTGAGAGGACAACATTTACATGTGAGTCATTTAGCAGACGCTCTTATCCAGAGAGACTGACAGTAGTGAGAGGACAACATTTACATGTGAGTCATTTAGCAGACGCTCTTATCCAGAGAGACTTACAGTAGTGAGAGGACAACATTTACATGTGAGTCATTTAGCAGACGCTCTTATCCAGAGAGACTGACTGTAGTGAGAGGACAACATTTACATGTGAGTCATTTAGCAGACGCTCTTATCCAGAGAGACTGACTGGATACATTTTTGTATTCCCCCCCCCGTGGAGATCGAACCCACAACCCTGGCCGTTGCAAGTGCCACGCTCTACGGACTGAGCCACGCGAGGGACCCCTGTCCTCTGTGGTTCTGTCGTGTTGTGTGAGTCTTGTAGGAACCCTTTTGTCCATTGAGGGCACACATTACACCAACACTTTCTTCTAGAAACCAAGAAACACACAACCAACTGTTCCATGTTCAACTACTCTGTAAGGAATGAATGTGTTGAGGTTGATGATGTACACATACAAATGCTTAGGCTGCACGGTCGTGCTTTTCCCCCCCGGAATGAAATACTGGCACTCTGAGTGAGAAGTCATGCACATCATTTAAACTACATCTGCTAGAGACCAGCGCTCCCTTAATTCAGTCTGAAGATGATGATAATAATCATGAATCATATTCGCTGTCCTCCTGGGAGGACAGAGAGAAACCACACTGATGCTCCTTCTCTACCAATCATTCTCTTTCTCACTGCCTTAATTCAGTCTGAAGATGATGATAATAATCATGAATCATATTCGCTGTCCTCCTGGGAGGCCAGAGAGAAACCACACTGATGCTCCTCCTCTACCGGTCATTCTCTTTCTCGCTGCATTTTTGTTTCCGCCTCTTGTTCACTTCCTGTTTCTCTCTCTGTATTTGCATGTATTTCTCTCTCTCTCTTTCCCTTCCTCTTCCTCTCCATACAGTATATTCACTTTCCCCTCCTTTCTGTCTCTATACAGTATACCCCCTGTCTCTCTCTCTGTCTCTGTCTCTATACAGTATACGCCCTCTTTCTCTCTTTCTCTCTGTCTCTATACAGTATACCCCCTCTCTCTCTCTGTCTCTATACAGTATACCCCCTCTCTCTCTGTCTGTCTCTATACAGTATACCCCCTCTCTCTCTTTCTCTGTCTCTATACAGTATACCTCCTCTCTCTCTCTCTCTCTCTTTCTCTGTCTCTATACAGTATACCCCCTCTCTTTCTCTGTCTCTATACAGTATACGTCCTCTCTCTCTCTCTCTCTCTGTCTGTCTCTATACAGTATACCCCTCTCTCTCTCTGTCTGTCTCTATACAGTATACCCCCTCTCTCTTTCTCTGTCTCTATACAGTATACCTCCTCTCTCTCTCTCTTTCTCTGTCTCTATACAGTATACCCCCTCTCTCTCTGTCTCTATACAGTATACCCCCTCTCTCTTTCTCTGTCTCTATACAGTATACCTCCTCTCTCTCTCTCTTTCTCTGTCTCTATACAGTATACCCCCTCTCTCTCTCTCTTTCTCTGTCCTGACGTTGATGAATGGAAAATCATGGAGATGACAACATCATTACTCATCCTCAGGACAGACGGACACACCACCTAGAAGAGAGAGAGGAGAGGAAGATAAGGGGGACAAGAGAGAGAGGAGAGGGGTGTAGTTTGGGGTGACTGGATGGGGTTGAATGAGGTTGGGCAACAACCCTTTTAGTACCCACCCCACCCCCATTGTGAGTATGTGCTGTGGCGTTACCTTCCAAGAGCAGAGAGAGAGAAAAGATGTGGAAAGGTGTGAAAATGTGTCATCTTCCCTCCTTTACTTCCCTCGCTCGGTCTCCGTCACACAGTCACCCTGTTCCAGTCACACACAGTCACCCTGTTCCAGTCACACACACTCTCTCCCTCCCCCTGGGATCGGTACATCAGTGATTTAGATATCAGCCTCCTCCGGTCCTATTCAGTATAGTAAGCCTCAGCACAGCCAGACAGTCTTAATCAAACCCTGCTCCGCTCCAGACAATTATCCACTACTACTGTCTGGGATGATGCGTTGCACACTTCAATCAGCGGAATAAACTAAAAAATGCACCCCAAATAGCACCCTATTCCCTATGTAGTGCACTACTTTTGTTCAGAACCCATCCAAAGTAGTGCACGACAAATGTATTGGGGGTGTCATTTGGGACACCTGCCCGTAATAAATGATGTCACGTATAGGGGGAGGGACAGAGGAGACTGCTTACACTGCATGTGGTGCAAGAGAACGTGAGATGAGAGGGGGGGAGAAAATATGGAATTTATATATTATAATATTACTATATATTATAATATTGTTATTTTCTTGCTATATTCTTATTTTACTATACATTATATTACATATCATGATATATTAAGAGAGGGGAGGAGAAAATAACAGTTGGAGGGAAGAAAGAGAGAGAAAAGAGAAAGAGCTCTTCAGGAGAGACGAGAGAAAAAGCTCTTCAGGAGAGACGAGAGAAGGAGCTCTTCAGGAGAGAGACAAGAGGGAGAGTAGAGAAAGACTACAGGAGGAGGAAGACAGAGTGTGTGTATAGAGTCCTGTCTGTATAAGTAGCAGTGTGATTAATGCAGAAGCCTCCGTGGGAGCTGTAGAGGAGAAAGGAGGCCACCAGATAACACTATGGAACACGGGAGATGTGACTAGCCCTCTGCACAGCACAATAAATAACACACAAACACACAATATTGCTTTCATTTTTTTCAAGCACACAGACACACACACGGACATAAGTACTCACTCACACAGACACAGGCTACTCAATCAGCTGAGCATACACACACATTTCTTCCCTCTCTCTTAGTTTTTTTGTCAGTCTTTCTCTATTTTCCACTTCCTCTTCTCTCTAAACACAAACTCTCCTCGTCAAGTAGCTTGCTCAGTTCTCATGCACTCAGTACAGTCTGATGGTTTCTCCCATCAGTTCACGGGTGAAAGGGTAAGGTTTTTCTGGTTTTGTACCGCTATGGCGCCCTCGTGTGTCAAGTTATTGAAAATGTCAGGGAGGCAAACAGGATGAGGTAGGGGGGGGGGGGGGTATACCCTTTCCTTTCTGTCTGCGATCACGTGAGAGAGGAGAGGCCGAAAACAGAGCAATCGAGCCGAGAGTGACTCGGAGAGAGAGAATCATTTAGCTGAACCGCTCTTCGTTTACATGTGCTGAGTACGACAGGACTTGACATTGCATCCGCAACATGCCGACATGAACCCTACCGCCGCAAGAAGACACACCCTCCAAAAGACTTTTGGTGAGTTGATTATTGTTGTAATTTGTTGTTGTTTTTTTTGCAACTGTAACTATCAATGGTTTTTTAAAGAGCCACCGGCACCTTCATATTCATTGCCCGGTGCCCGGTTCCTCCATCCGCACCAATACAACCTGCACTCGTCCTCGCCTGTTTAGTAATAAACCGGATATCTGCCGTCTTCGATTTGAATAAAGGCAGAAGTCAAACACAGGCTGCCAGTCAGACCCTTATGTGGCTGTTTGTTATGTGGACGGTGTTGTTTCTAAAAACACATTGTAGTTAAACACCTCAGTTTATTCACTAACGCGTTAGTTTACCAACTACCAGGAAACCAAAAGGTCTGGTAAACAACTTGTCGTTACCGTCATGAAATGTTCCCCAAGGCCCGTTTCTTCACCCCAAAAACAACTGTCTGGTAACGTTTGTATTGGTTTGGTTTGTTATATTACATTTTGGATGACAAGTGGTGTGAGTTGTGTCCCGGTAAAAAAAAAAACGTCCCATTTTACGACGCCTATCCGGTGTATGTGACAAAAAAACAAACGTTAAATGAACTAATATCAGAGGTACGTTTAGTTTACTAGCTAGTTAGCTACAGTTACTTAGGACCAAAACTGTCATCTTCAAATGGGAGTTAGTTAGTTAGTTAGTAGCAACTTGTCTCAGCTACTGTAACTACGTTGACTAGTTAGTTAACTGGAGATATCTAGCTAAGTAACTAGCTAGGTAGCTAAGTAAAACCACATCAGAGCTGTTTTTATCTAGATGACTGGCTATATTTGTTGTCTATATAGTCATACGTAGGCTTTCCATACAAACAATAAAGCCTTGTCCTGTGTCAGCAATTCCAGCCAGCTGACATGTTTGGTGCTGCTTTTGTGGTTTCTAGCTAATATGGCTGTGTTTTGTAAAGTTGTGCCAACTAGTTACTAGTTAGAGAATGTAGCTAGTTATCTTGCAGAATGACCGCTGAGAGTTAGCTGCTCATCTAGGCCTGTCCTGAACTCAACTCTTCCTGGGAAAACTTTCAAAGCAGAAATTCTCTTTTGTATTTTTTTTTTCAATTAGCCCTCGTCAGCAAAAACAAATGTAGGTTGCTAAATGTGTTTAGTGGCCAGCTAGCTAACCTCGGTATCATGGTCGAATTACTGGCCAGGGGAGTTTCCCATTGATTTTGTTAGTCAGTCTCACTATGATATCGTATTAAAAACCACAAACATTTCTCTCCACCCTGTGGCAAAATGTGTAATATTGCAAAATCTTTTCTCTGCCCCATGGCAAAATGTGTAGAATTGTGCCAAATGAACTTTAAAACCTACATTATTTCTCTCCACTGTCAAGAGGCTACGGGTTGGATGTGGGTACTAGTACACAAGAGGAACTGCCCTCATGATGAGTTAAGGTTTTTTGTGACCCCCCATCAAGGAAGACTGAGGGATGAGGGAGAAGACTAGGACTGTATGGAGGGAGGAGACTAGGACTTTATGGAGGGAGGAGACTAGGACTTTATGGAGGGAGGAGACTAGGACTGTATGGAGGGAGAAGACTAGGACTGTATGGAGGGAGAAAGACTAGGACTGTATGGAGGGAGAAGACTAGGACTGTATGGAGGGAGAAGACTAGGACTGTATGGAGGGAGAAGACTAGGACTGTATGGAGGGAGAAGACTAGGACTGTATGGAGGGAGAAGACTAGGACTGTATGGAGGGAGGAGACTAGGACTGTATGGAGGGAGAAGACTAGGACTGTATGGAGGGAGAAGACTAGGACTGTATGGAGGGAGAAGACTAGCACTGTATGGAGGGAGAAGACTAGGACTGTATGGAGGGAGGAGACTAGGACTGTATGGGAGGGAGGAGACTAGGACTGTATGGAGGGAGGAGACTAGGACTGTATGGAGGGAGAAGACTAGGACTGTATGGAGGGAGGAGACTAGGACTGTATGGAGGGAGTAGACTAGGACTGTATGGAGGGGAGGAGACTAGGACTGTATGGAGGGAGAGAGGAGGATTCTGTGGAGGGAGAGAGGAGGATTCTGTGGAGGGATATGTATGGAGGGAGAGAGGAGGATATGTGGTTGAACAGTGTTACAGTAAACCATCCCGGAGTCTAAGCTAGTAGTTTGTGGGTATATTGTGTGCAGTGTTCCCCAGCCGCAGCACAGTGTTGTCTCTGCCTGTCTCTCACCCTGCTCTGTACCACCACAGCACAGTGTTGTCTCTGCCTGTCTCTCACCCTGCTCTGTACCACCACAGCACAGTGTTGTCTCTGCCTGTCTCTCACCCTGCTCTGTACCACCACAGCACAGTGTTGTCTCTGCCTGTCTCTCACCCTGCTCTGTACCGTCACAGCACAGTGTTGTCTCTGCCTGTCTCTCACCCTGCTCTGTACCACCACAGCACAGTGTTGTCTCTGCCTGTCTCTCACCCTGCTCTGTACCGTCACAGCACCGTGGGCAGAGTTATTTTAGGGATTCGGCAGGCTAAGTGTTGAAGACGTCAGATAGGCGTTGCCTGGGGTTACTGACCTTACATTGAAGCTACAAGGGAAGACTGGATCCAAATGTGTCCTGACACATCATGGTGTCTGTGTTACTATAGACTACTACTACTACTGGACCCAGATACAGGCCCAGAGACAGGTCTAGACACATCATGGTGTCTGTGTTACTATAGACTACTACTGGGCCCAGAGACAGGTCCTGACACATCATGGTGTCTGTGTTACTATAGATTACTACTACTACTGGGCCCAGAGACAGGTCCTGACACATCATGGTGTCTGTGTTACTATAGACTACAACTACTACTGGGCCCAGATACAGGCCCAGAGACAGGTCCTGACACATCATGGTGTCTGTGTTACTATAGACTACTACTGGGCCCATATACAGGCCCAGAGACAGGTCCTGACACATCATGGTGTCTGTGTTACTATAGACTACTACTACTACTGGGCCCAGATACATGCCCAGCTACGGGCCCAGATACAGGTCTAGACACATCATGGTGTCTGTGTTACTATAGACTACTACTACTACTGGGCCCAGATACAGGCCCAGCTACGGGCCCAGATACAGGTCTAGACACATCATGGTGTCTGTGTTACTATAGACTACTACTACTACTGGGCCCAGATACAGGCCCAGCTACGGGCCCAGAGACAGGTCTAGACACATCATGGTGTCTGTGTTACTATAGACTACTACTACTACTGGGCCCAGATACAGGCCCAACTCCGGGCCCAGAGACAGGTCTAGACACATCAAGGTGTCTGTGTTACTATAGACTACTACTACTACTGGGCCCAGATACAGGCCCAACTCCGGGCCCAGAGACAGGTCTAGACACATCATGGTGTCTGTGTTACTATAGACTACTACTACTACTGGGCCCAGATACAGGCCCAACTCCGGGCCCAGAGACAGGTCTAGACACATCATGGTGTCTGTGTTACTATAGACTACTACTACTACTGGGCCCAGATACAGGCCCAGCTACGGGCCCAGATACAGGTCTAGACACATCATGGTGTCTGTGTTACTATAGACTACTACTACTACTGGGCCCAGATACAGGCCCAGCTACGGGCCCAGAGACAGGTCTAGACACATCAAGGTGTCTGTGTTACTATAGACTACTACTACTACTGGGCCCAGATACAGGCCCAACTCCGGGCCCAGAGACAGGTCTAGACACATCATGGTGTCTGTGTTACTATAGACTACTACTACTACTGGGCCCAGATACAGGTCTAGACACATCATGGTGTCTGTGTTACTATAGACTACTACTACTACTGGGCCCAGAGACAGGTCTAGACACATCATGGTGTCTGTGTTACTATAGACTACTACTACTACTGGGCCCAGATACAGGCCCAACTCCGGGCCCAGAGACAGGTCTAGCTAGCCTGGTCCCTGATTGGTTTGTGCTTTTGCCTACTCCCTATTGTCATTGTGGAGCTAAAGAGAGCAGAACCTGACTGGCACCCAGGCTAAGGCCTAGCGACTAACGTGCTTTAATCCACTGACGAGACATGATGTTTGACAGAACATGTTGGTTACTGTTAGATGCTAAGCCGTCTATAAGACCTGACAGACAGCATCATTCTGGAATGTCGGCTCAACATATTTTAGGAGCTCAAATTGGATAATCAGTTCACAGACTGACTGGTTCCAACAGTCGACTACTTCGTCTCAACACCAGGTCTGACGACGGAGGTGGTGGTCTGGTCTGACGACGGAGGTGGTGGTCTGGTCTGACGACGGAGGTGGCCTGGTCTGACGACGGAGGAGGCCTGGTCTGACGGAGGTGGTGGTCTGGTCTGACGACGGAGGTGGCCTGGTCTGACGCAGGAGGAGGCCTGGTCTGACGCAGGAGGAGGCCTGGTCTGACGACGGAGGAGCCCTGGTCTGACGACGGAGGAGCCCTGGTCTGACGACGGAGGAGCCCTGGTCTGACGACGGAGGAGCCCTGGTCTGACGACGGAGGAGGCCTGGTCTGACGACGGAGGAGGCCTGGTCTGACGACGGAGGAGGCCGTCTGGTCTGACGACGGAGGTGGTGGTCTGGTCTGACGACGGAGGAGGCCTGGTCTGACGGAGGAGGAGGCCTGGTCTGACGGAGGAGGTGGCCTGGTCTGACGACGGAGGTGGTGGTCTGGTCTGACGACGGAGGTGGTGGTCTGGTCTGACGACGGAGGTGGTGGTCTGGTCTGACGACGGAGGTGGTGGTCTGGTCTGACGACGGAGGTGGTGGTCTGGTCTGACGACGGAGGTGGTGGTCTGGTCTGACGACGGTGGTCTGGTCTGACGACGGAGGAGGCCTGGTCTGACGACGGAGGAGGTGGTCTGGTCTGACGACGGAGGTGGTGGTCTGGTCTGACGACGGAGGTGGTGGTCTGGTCTGACGACGGAGGTGGTGGTCTGGTCTGACGACGGAGGTGGTGGTCTGGTCTGACGACGGAGGTGGTGGTCTGGTCTGACGACGGAGGTGGTGGTCTGGTCTGACGACGGAGGTGGTGGTCTGGTCTGACGACGGAGGTGGTGGCCTGGTCTGACGACGGAGGAGGTGGTCTGACGACGGAGGAGGCCTGGTCTGACGACGGAGGAGGCCTGGTCTGACGACGGAGGAGGCCTGGTCTGACGACGGAGGAGGTGGTCTGACGACGGAGGAGGTGGTCTGACGACGGAGGAGGCCTGGTCTGACGACGGAGGAGGCCTGGTCTGACGGAGGAGGCCTGGTCTGACGACGGAGGAGGCCTGGTCTGACGACGGAGGAGGCCTGGTCTGACGAAGGAGGTGGCCTGGTCTGACGACGGAGGTGGCCTGGTCTGACGACGGAGGTGGCCTGGTCTGACGACGGAGGTGGCCTGGTCTGACGACGGAGGTGGCCTGGTCTGACGACGGAGGTGGCCTGGTCTGACGACGGAGGAGGCCTGGTCTGACGACGGAGGAGGCCTGGTCTGACGACGGAGGAGGCCTGGTCTGACGACGGAGGAGGCCTGGTCTGACGACGGAGGAGGCCTGGTCTGACGACGGAGGAGGCCTGGTCTGACGACGGAGGAGGCCTGGTCTGACGACGGAGGTGGCCTGTCGTTCGCTGCTCAATGCGTCTACAGTTTCTTGGTAGAATCTTGTCTCTTAGCTTGTGGTAGGTGATTAGTTTAGATTCAGTCAATCAAAGAGTCTACTTTGTACTAAAGAGTGGGACTTCTCAGTGAAGCGTGTGATTGTGTGTGTGTGTGTGTGTGTGTGGCCTCTTCTACTTTGATCTTAGCTAATGTGAGCAGAATATGTGAAAGGCTTCAGTGTCGTCACCATTAGTGATATTAAGAGGACATCCACAGAAGTGCCATCTGTTAACCCCCCCTTTCTCTCCCCCTCCATCTCCTCCCTGCCTCCCTCGTTCTTCCACCCTCTCTGCTAGTAGCTCAGTCTGCTCTCCCTCCCTCTCTCTGCTAGTAGCTCAGTCTGCTCTCCCTCCCTCTCTCCCTCCCTCTCTCTGCTAGTAGCTCAGTCTGCTCTCCCTCCCTCTCTCCCTCCCTCTCTCTGCTAGTAGCTCAGTCTGCTCTCCCTCCCTCTCTCCCTCCCTCCCTCTCTCCCTCCCTCTCTCCCTCCCTCTCTCCCCTGTAGCGATTAAGCAGCACAGCGTGATGCTAAATATAGCTTCTATTTGAGAGGAAAGCGGTGGTAATTTAGCTGTGTTTTAGACTCTGACACACACACACACACACGCACACACACACGAGTGGCCAGTCTGCAGTAGCAGCATAATGGATGTCGTTACGGGGTTGAAGGTGTCGTTATGGGGTTGAAGGTGTCGGTACGGGGTGGAAGGTGTCGGTACGGGGTGGAAGGTGTCGGTACGGGGTGGAAGGTGTCGGTACGGAGTGGAAGGTGTCGTTACGGGGTTGAAGGTGTCGTTACGGGGTTGAAGGTGTCGTTACGGGGTTGAAGGTGTCGTTACGGGGTTGAAGGTGTCGGTACGGGGTTGAAGGTGTCGGTACGGGGTTGAAGGTGTCGGTACGGGGTTGAAGGTGTCGGTACGGGGTGGAAGGTGTCGGTACGGGGTGGAAGGTGTCGGTACGGGGTGGAAGGTGTCGGTACGGGGTGGAAGGTGTCGTTGCGGGGTGGAAGGTGTCGTTGCGGGGTGGAAGGTGTCGGTGCGGGGTGGAAGGTGTCGTTGCGGGGTTGAAGGTGTCGTTGCGGGGTGGAAGGTGTCGTTACGGGGTGGAAGGTGTCGTTACGGGGTTGAAGGTGTCGTTACGGGGTTGAAGGTGTCGTTACGGGGTTGAAGGTGTCGGTGCGGGGTGGAAGGTGTCGGTGCGGGGTGGAAGGTGTCGGTGCGGGGTGGAAGGTGTCGGTGCGGGGTGGAAGGTGTCGGTGCGGGGTGGAAGGTGTCGGTGCGGGGTGGAAGGTGTCGGTGCGGGGTGGAAGGTGTCGGTACGGGGTGGAAGGTGTCGGTGCGGGGTGGAAGGGGTCGGTGCGGGGTGAAATCCTTGCGCTCCAAAAAAAGTGAAAGAACTCTCTCATATATATATATATATATATATATATATATATATATATATATATATATATATATTAGTAACCACACATTTTTTTTTGAACAAATCAAAATATATTTGAGATGAGATTTTTCAAAGTAGCCACCCTTTGCCTTGATGACACTTGGTTTTCATATCAGCGTCTCTTTGTCAACACTTTGTCTCACTTCCCTCTTGGTATTGGTCAGACCGCTTTTCTGAGGTAAATGAATAAAGAAGGTTTTTCTACCGTGACAAACCACGTTGTCACGGCCTCTCTGAGTCATTGTCTCTGGCGTGGGAGGTACATGCAGGCTTTCAGCCATTCAAAACACCTGGAAGATCAACTGTTCTCTCTCTTTCTCTCCCCAGCGACGTTACGAACACAAGCAGCACAGAAACGGACTCAAGTTCTGCAAGCAGATCCTGTCCAACCCCAAGTTCACAGAACATGGAGGTCAGGGAGATGGATGAGATGTAGACCCCTTTTATAAAGCCTCTCGTTGTTTCTCTCTCCCCCACCCTGCAGAGACCCTGACGATGACCTCTCGTTGTCTCCTCCTCCCCCACCCTGCAGAGACCCTGACGATGACCTCTCGTTGTCTCCCCCTCCCCCACCCTGCAGAGACCCTGACGATGAAGGGTTTAACCCTGAACTGTCTGGGGAAGAAGGAGGAGGCTTACAACCTGGTCAGACGAGGCCTCCGCAACGACCTCCAGAGTCATGTCTGTAACCTTTTAAAAAACACGCCTGTGATGTGTGACTGAAACGGGATGCCGTCAAGTGTGTCAGAAAACGTCTGTAAAACCATTTTTACCTCATTATATGTTGCAAGGAACCACTTAACAAAATAAAAATACATTATTACTACTACTGTAGAGAATCAGACTGAAATGTAGTCTATCCTCTGTCTATTGGCTTCTCTTCATAGTCGAGCCTGTCTCAAAATACAACACTGCCCCTTTAAGGCTCTCCTGGAGGATGATTGGCTACCCCATAGTGGACTATAAAATACTGCAATTCCAACTAAATGCTTTGAGGTGGTTACGGTAGGCGACTTCAAAGCAAGGTAACTAGCAAAGACATGCTGATCAAAATGATCTTGTCTGGTTAAGATATTCCGTTAGTTGTCAGTTAGGTTATTCTAGGAATATTTTGAAAGTTAAAGGCCCAAATTTGAGCTCTTGAGAGGCGTTTTTACAACAGGAGTATGTAACGTTGGTTTAATAACGCACCCGTTCATGTGTTGTCGGCCATTTTGTAGTTATGAGTGTCGGTGAAATAGTTAACTAGCCAGGCAACACACTAGGTTTTGAATTGACTGTGTAGTCAGTCTGTTGTCTATCATTCTTATTGGTTACCTGCTTCTGCTAGGATGCTTGCTCTCTCTGTCTCTCTCTCTGTTTCACCACACACACACACACACACACACACACACACACTCACACTCTCTCACCCGTTTGACATTAAGTAGCAGAGCCCTGCTCTTGTCTCTCTAAAACAGGGCCATGACTGGCTCACCCACACACACACACACACACACACACACATGAGTGAAATCTGTGCTGAAATTTCCAGCAGATAAGGCCCTGCACTGATATGTGTTATCGCAGGCTAGACCCAGCCTCCAGTCAGCACACACACACACACACACACACACAGGCTAGACCCAGCCTCCAGTCAGCACACACACACACACACACACACACACAGGCTAGACCCAGCCTCCAGTCAGCACACACACCACAACACACATACTCAACAATCAATTTCACAACACATTCACAGAATTATCATGATAAAGATCAATTGAACGTTTATAACATTAATGTGCACGAGTAAGTGTTTTATAATATTGTTTATATCAGTTGTCCTGTTAGCAGAAGGCCATATGAGCAGATTTAACTCATTTAAAACAGCACATGTCTCCAGTATTTATTTAACTGGGGAAGTCAGTTAGTGTCAGCATATTCTAGCATTGTCAACATGACTCAGCAGAAACAAAAATCTACTTCCTCCTCTGCCAACTACTCTTGCTCTCTCTTTTTTTTGTTTGTTGCTGCCTTTGTTTTCTCATTGGTGAGATCAGGTTACTTCACGGAAGGGAGGATAGAAGAATACATTTTAAGTTAAAGGAACGGGAACTTGATGCTAAGCTAACCGCTAACTTGCTAGCCCCTCTCTCATTGTTTCCCTATGAGAGACTAGCGCACTATGCTAAGCTAATGGCTAACTTCTCCTTGTCCCCCCTGTAGGAGACGAGGTACCAGCCGCTGCAGCTGCGGCCAGCCCAGAGGGCTTCATGGATCGGCTACGCCATCGCCTCCTAGAGGACTACGAGATGGCTGCCAAGATAGTAGAGGAGTTCAGGAAAACACAATGGGTACGGTATGTCCAGAGACAAGCCAACCTATGGGCTGAATCAGTCTGTCCTTGGTACACACTGGGTTCACCGTTCACACCACTAATCCAAAATGGCTTCCTCTCCTTGTTTCTGAAAACCATTAATTTAGGATTTATTTAACCAGGTAAGTCCATTGAGAAAGTATTATATTTTACAACGACGACGTGAACGTAGTAAAGGTGGAAGTAATATGCGGCATGTCTGCACCAGGCACAGTATTTGATTAATCAGTTCAGTTCTATCTTATCAATAGAGAGGAAGGAAAGGAGACGAGGAGAGGAAACCACTGCTCTAGTGCAACAGTAGGAGCATTGAGAACATAATGTATGACTACCACTCAGAACAAAGTGTTTTCCCTCATCAGTTTACGGTCTGAGGTACAGTAAAGCTAGCTGACGGTACGACACAGTAAAGCTAGCTAACGGTACGACACAGTAAAGCTAGCTAACGGTACGACACAGTGAAGCTAGCTGCTGGTACGACACAGTGAAGCTAGCTGCTGGTACGACACAGTAAAGCTAGCTGCTGGTACGACACAGTAAAGCTAGCTGCTGGTACGACACAGTAAAGCTAGCTAACGGTACGACACAGTGAAGCTAGCTGCTGGTACGACACAGTAAAGCTAGCTGCTGGTACGGTACGACACGGTAAAGCTAGCTAACGGTGCGACACGGTAAAGCTAGCTGACGGTGCGACACGGTAAAGCTAGCTGACGGTGCAACACAGTAAAGCTAGCTGACAGTGCAACACAGTAAAGCTAGCTGACAGTGCAACACAGTAAAGCTAGCTGACAGTGCAACACAGTAAAGCTAGCTGACGGTGCGACACGGTAAAGCTAGCTGACGGTGCGACACAGTAGAGCTAGCTGACGGTGCGACACAGTAGAGCTAGCTGACGGTGCGACACAGTAGAGCTAGCTAGCTAATTGCTGACAAATGTGATCCAAACACGTATTGACTCAGGGGGTTGAGTATTTTGTGTAGATCGTTGACAAAAAAATTAAATTTTTCTTTTTTTATCCCATTTTGTAAGTAAAGGAGTGAATATTTTCTGAAGGCACAACATCATAACAATAATCTGCATCATAAATAAATATCAACATCAGGAGAGATTTATACATCTAAAAGTAAACAAACTACAACAATAAACCACATTGACTTGTGAAAAATATGTCCCCTTTTATTAAAGATGTTTCAAACTACAAAGAATGAACAGATGATTATAATACATGAACTAATAATGGAGACA
>NW_027257998.1:0-32500 GCF_045791955.1 Oncorhynchus clarkii lewisi
CCTGGTTATTGATACAGTAATAGTGGATCCAAGCCTCCTACACACCTGGTTATTGATACTGTAATAGTGGATCCCAGCCTCCCCACACACCTGGTTATTGATACAGTAATAGTGGATCCCAGCCTCCCCACACACCTGGTTATTGATACAGTAATAGTGGATCCAAGCCTCCCCACACACCTGGTTATTGATACAGTAATAGTGGATCCAAGCCTCCCCACACACCTGGTTATTGATACAGTAATAGTGGATCCCAGCCTCCCTACACACTTGGTTTTGATACAGTAATAGTGGATCCAAGCCTCCTACACACCTGGTTATTGATACAGTAATAGTGGATCCCAGCCTCCCCACACACCTGGTTATTGATACAGTAATAGTGGATCCAAGCCTCCCCACACACCTGGTTATTGATACAGTAATAGTGGATCCCAGCCTCCCCACACACCTGGTTATTGATACAGTAATAGTGGATCCCAGCCTCCTACACACCTGGTTATTGATACAGTAATAGTGGATCCCAGCCTCCCCACACACCTGGTTATTGATACAGTAATAGTGGATCCCAGCCTCCTACACACCTGGTTATTGATACAGTAATAGTGGATCCCAGCCTACCCACACACCTGGTTATTGATACAGTAATAGTGGATCTCAGCCTCTCCACACACCTGGTTATTGATACAATAATAGTGGATCCCAGCCTCCCCACACACCTGGTTATTGATACAGTAATAGTGGATCCCAGCCTCTCCACACACCTGGTTATTGATACAGTAATAGTGGATCCCAGCCTCTCCACACACCTGGTTATTGATACAGTAATAGTGGATCCCAGCCTCCCCACACACCTGGTTATTGATACAGTAATAGTGGATCCCAGCCTCCCCACACACCTGGTTATTGATACAGTAATAGTGGATCCCAGCCTCCCCACACACCTGGTTATTGATACAGTAATAGTGGATCCCAGCCTCCCCACACACCTGGTTATTGATACAGTAATAGTGGATCCCAGCCTCCCCACACCTGGTTATTGATACAGTAATAGTGGATCCCAGCCTCCTACACACCTGGTTATTGATACAGTAATAGTGGATCCCAGCCTCCCTACACACCTGGTTATTGATACAGTAATAGTGGATCCCAGCCTCCTACACACCTGGTTATTGATACAGTAATAGTGGATCCCAGCCTCCCCACACACCTGGTTATTGATACAGTAACAGTGGATCCCAGCCTCCCCACACACCTGGTTATTGATACAGTAATAGTGGATCCCAGCCTCCTACACACCTGGTTATTGATACAGTAATAGTGGATCCAAGCCTCCCTACACACCTGGTTATTGATACAGTAATAGTGGATCCCAGCCTCCCCACACACCTGGTTATTGATACAGTAATAGTGGATCCCAGCCTCCCTACACACCTGGTTATTGATACAGTAATAGTGGATCTAAGCCTCCTACACACCTGGTTATTGATACAGTAATAGTGGATCCCAGCCTCCCCACACACCTGGTTATTGATACAGTAATAGTGGATCCCAGCCTCCCCACACACCTGGTTATTGATACAGTAATAGTGGATCCCAGCCTCCTACACACCTGGTTATTGATACAGTAATAGTGGATCCAAGCCTCCTACACACCTGGTTATTGATACAGTAATAGTGGATCCCAGCCTCCCCACACACCTGGTTATTGATACAGTAATAGTGGATCCCAGCCTCCCCACACACCTGGTTATTGATACAGTAATAGTGGATCCCAGCCTCCCCACACACCTGGTTATTGATACAGTAATAGTGGATCCCAGCCTCCCCACACACCTGGTTATTGATACAGTAATATTGGATCCAAGCCTCCCCACAAACCTGGTTATTGATACAGTAAAAGTGGATCCAAGCCTCCTACACACCTGGTTATTGATACAGTAATAGTGGATCCCAGCCTCCCCACACACCTGGTTATTGATACAGTAATAGTGGATCCAAGCCTCCTACACACCTGGTTTTTGATACAGTAATAGTGGATCCGAGCCTCCCCACACACCTGGTTATTGATACAGTAATAGTGGATCCCAGCCTCCCCACACACCTGGTTATTGATACAGTAATAGTGGATCCCAGCCTCTCCACACACCTGGTTATTGATACAGTAATAGTGGATCCCAGCCTCCCCACACACCTGGTTATTGATACAGTAATAGTGGATCCCAGCCTCCCCACACACCTGGTTATTGATACAGTAATAGTGGATCCAAGCCTCCTACACACCTGGTTATTGATACAGTAATAGTGGATCCCAGCCTCCCCACACACCTGGTTATTGATACAGTAATAGTGGATCCCAGCCTCCCTACACACCTGGTTATTGATACAGTAATAGTGGATCCCAGCCTCCCTAAACACCTGGTTATTGATACAGTAATAGTGGATCCCAGCCTCCCTACACACCTGGTTATTGATACAGTAATAGTGGATCCCAGCCTCCCCACACACCTGGTTATTGATACAGTAATAGTGGATCCAAGCCTCCTACACACCTGGTTATTGATACAGTAATAGTGGATCCAAGCCTCCCTACACACCTGGTTATTGATACAGTAATAGTGGATCCAAGCCTCCTACACACCTGGTTATTGATACAGTAATAGTGGATCCAAGCCTCCCTACACACCTGGTTATTGATACAGTAATAGTGGATCCCAGCCTCCCCACACACCTGGTTATTGATACAGTAATAGTGGATCCCAGCCTCCCTACACACCTGGTTATTGATACAGTAATAGTGGATCCCAGCCTCCCCACACACCTGGTTATTGATACAGTAATAGTGGATCCAAGCCTCCTACACACCTGGTTATTGATACAGTAATAGTGGATCCAAGCCTCCCCACACACCTGGTTATTGATACAGTAATAGTGGATCCCAGCCTCCCCACACACCTGGTTATTGATACAGTAATAGTGGATCCCAGCCTCCCCACACACCTGGTTATTGATACAGTAATAGTGGATCCCAGCCTCCTACACACCTGGTTATTGATACAGTAATAGTGGATCCAAGCCTCCTACACACCTGGTTATTGATACAGTAATAGTGGATCCCAGCCTCCCCACACACCTGGTTATTGATACAGTAATAGTGGATCCCAGCCTCCCCACACACCTGGTTATTGATACAGTAATAGTGGATCCCAGCCTCCCCACACACCTGGTTATTGATACAGTAATAGTGGATCCAAGCCTCCCCACACACCTGGTTATTGATACAGTAATAGTGGATCCCAGCCTCCCCACACACCTGGTTATTGATACAGTAATAGTGGATCCCAGCCTCCCTACACACCTGGTTTTGATACAGTAATAGTGGATCCAAGCCTCCTACACACCTGGTTATTGATACAGTAATAGTGGATCCCAGCCTCCCCACACACCTGGTTATTGATACAGTAATAGTGGATCCAAGCCTCCTACACACCTGGTTATTGATACAGTAATAGTGGATCCCAGCCTCCCCACACACCTGGTTATTGATACAGTAATAGTGGATCCCAGCCTCCCCACACACCTGGTTATTGATACAGTAATAGTGGATCCAGCCTCCCCACACACCTGGTTATTGATACAGTAATAGTGGATCCCAGCCTCCCCACACACCTGGTTATTGATACAGTAATAGTGGATCCCAGCCTCCCCACACACCTGGTTATTGATACAGTAATAGTGGATCCAAGCCTCCTACACACCTGGTTATTGATACAGTAATAGTGGATCCCAGCCTCCCCACACACCTGGTTATTGATACAGTAATAGTGGATCCCAGCCTCCCCACACACCTGGTTATTGATACAGTAATAGTGGATCCCAGCCTCCCCACACACCTGGTTATTGATACAGTAATAGTGGATCCCAGCCTCCCCACACACCTGGTTATTGATACAGTAATAGTGGATCCCAGCCTCCCCACACACCTGGTTATTGATACAGTAATAGTGGATCCCAGCCTCCCCACACACCTGGTTATTGATACAGTAATAGTGGATCCCAGCCTCCCCACACACCTGGTTATTGATACAGTAATAGTGGATCCCAGCCTCCCTACACACCTGGTTATTGATACAGTAATAGTGGATCCCAGCCTCCCCACACACCTGGTTATTGATACAGTAATAGTGGATCCCAGCCTCCCCACACACCTGGTTATTGATACAGTAATAGTGGATCCCAGCCTCCCCACACACCTGGTTATTGATACAGTAATAGTGGATCCCAGCCTCCCCACACACCTGGTTATTGATACAGTAATAGTGGATCCCAGCCTCCCCACACACCTGGTTATTGATACAGTAATAGTGGATCCCAGCCTCCCACACACCTGGTTATTGATACAGTAATAGTGGATCCCAGCCTCCCCACACACCTGGTTATTGATACAGTAATAGTGGATCCCAGCCTCCCCACACACCTGGTTATTGATACAGTAATAGTGGATCCCAGCCTCCCACACACCTGGTTATTGATACAGTAATAGTGGATCCCAGCCTCCCCACACACCTGGTTATTGATACAGTAATAGTGGATCCCAGCCTCCCCACACACCTGGTTATTGATACAGTAATAGTGGATCCCAGCCTCCCCACACACCTGGTTATTGATACAGTAATAGTGGATCCCAGCCTCCCTACACACCTGGTTATTGATACAGTAATAGTGGATCCCAGCCTCCCCACACACCTGGTTATTGATACAGTAATAGTGGATCCCAGCCTCCTACACACCTGGTTATTGATACAGTAATAGTGGATCCCAGCCTCCCCACACACCTGGTTATTGATACAGTAATAGTGGATCCAGCCTCCCACACACCTGGTTATTGATACAGTAATAGTGGATCCCAGCCTCCCCACACACCTGGTTATTGATACAGTAATAGTGGATCCCAGCCTCCCCACACACCTGGTTATTGATACAGTAATAGTGGATCCCAGCCTCTCCCACACACCTGGTTATTGATACAGTAATAGTGGATCCCAGCCTCCCCACACACCTGGTTATTGATACAGTAATAGTGGATCCCAGCCTCCCCACACACCTGGTTATTGATACAGTAATAGTGGATCCCAGCCTCCCCACACACCTGGTTATTGATACAGTAATAGTGGATCCCAGCCTCCCCACACACCTGGTTATTGATACAGTAATAGTGGATCCCAGCCTCCCCACACACCTGGTTATTGATACAGTAATAGTGGATCCCAGCCTCCCACACACCTGGTTATTGATACAGTAATAGTGGATCCCAGCCTCCCCACACACCTGGTTATTGATACAGTAATAGTGGATCCCAGCCTCCCCACACACCTGGTTATTGATACAGTAATAGTGGATCCCAGCCTCCCCACACACCTGGTTATTGATACAGTAATAGTGGATCCCAGCCTCCCCACACACCTGGTTATTGATACAGTAATAGTGGATCCCAGCCTCCCCACACACCTGGTTATTGATACAGTAATAGTGGATCCCAGCCTCCCCACACACCTGGTTATTGATACAGTAATAGTGGATCCCAGCCTCCCCACACACCTGGTTATTGATACAGTAATAGTGGATCCCAGCCTCCCCACACACCTGGTTATTGATACAGTAATAGTGGATCCCAGCCTCCCCACACACCTGGTTATTGATACAGTAATAGTGGATCCCAGCCTCCCCACACACCTGGTTATTGATACAGTAATAGTGGATCCCAGCCTCCCTACACACCTGGTTATTGATACAGTAATAGTGGATCCCAGCCTCCCTACACACCTGGTTATTGATACAGTAATAGTGGATCCCAGCCTCCCTACACACCTGGTTATTGATACAGTAATAGTGGATCCCAGCCTCCCCACACACCTGGTTATTGATACAGTAATAGTGGATCCCAGCCTCCCCACACACCTGGTTATTGATACAGTAATAGTGGATCCCAGCCTCCTACACACCTGGTTATTGATACAGTAATAGTGGATCCAAGCCTCCTACACACCTGGTTATTGATACAGTAATAGTGGATCCCAGCCTCCCCACACACCTGGTTATTGATACAGTAATAGTGGATCCCAGCCTCCCTACACACCTGGTTATTGATACAGTAATAGTGGATCCCAGCCTCCCTACACACCTGGTTATTGATACAGTAATAGTGGATCCCAGCCTCCCCACACACCTGGTTATTGATACAGTAATAGTGGATCCCAGCCTCCCCACACACCTGGTTATTGATACAGTAATAGTGGATCCCAGCCTCCTACACACCTGGTTATTGATACAGTAATAGTGGATCCAAGCCTCCTACACACCTGGTTATTGATACAGTAATAGTGGATCCCAGCCTCCCCACACACCTGGTTATTGATACAGTAATAGTGGATCCCAGCCTCCCCACACACCTGGTTATTGATACAGTAATAGTGGATCCCAGCCTCCCCACACACCTGGTTATTGATACAGTAATAGTGGATCCACAGCCTCCCCACACACCTGGTTATTGATACAGTAATAGTGGATCCAAGCCTCCTACACACCTGGTTATTGATACAGTAATAGTGGATCCCAGCCTCCCCACACACCTGGTTATTGATACAGTAATAGTGGATCCAAGCCTCCTACACACCTGGTTATTGATACAGTAATAGTGGATCCCAGCCTCCCCACACACCTGGTTATTGATACAGTAATAGTGGATCCCAGCCTCCTACACACCTGGTTATTGATACAGTAATAGTGGATCCAAGCCTCCTACACACCTGGTTATTGATACAGTAATAGTGGATCCCAGCCTCCCCACACACCTGGTTATTGATACAGTAATAGTGGATCCCAGCCTCCCCACACACCTGGTTATTGATACAGTAATAGTGGATACAGTAATAGTGGATCCCAGCCTCCCCACACACCTGGTTATTGATACAGTAATAGTGGATCCCAGCCTCCCCACACACCTGGTTATTGATACAGTAATAGTGGATCCAAGCCTCCTACACACCTGGTTATTGATACAGTAATAGTGGATCCCAGCCTCCCCACACACCTGGTTATTGATACAGTAATAGTGGATCCCAGCCTCCCCACACACCTGGTTATTGATACAGTAATAGTGGATCCCAGCCTCCCTACACACCTGGTTATTGATACAGTAATAGTGGATCCCAGCCTCCCCACACACCTGGTTATTGATACAGTAATAGTGGATCCCAGCCTCCCCACACACCTGGTTATTGATACAGTAATAGTGGATCCAAGCCTCCCCTACACACCTGGTTATTGATACAGTAATAGTGGATCCCAAGCCTCCCACACACACCTGGTTATTGATACAGTAATAGTGGATCCAAGCCTCCTACACACCTGGTTATTGATACAGTAATAGTGGATCCCAGCCTCCCCACACACCTGGTTATTGATACAGTAATAGTGGATCCCAGCCTCCCCACACACCTGGTTATTGATACAGTAATAGTGGATCCCAGCCTCCCCACACACCTGGTTATTGATACAGTAATAGTGGATCCCAGCCTCCCCACACACCTGGTTATTGATACAGTAATAGTGGATCCCAGCCTCCCCACACACCTGGTTATTGATACAGTAATAGTGGATCCCAGCCTCCCCACACACCTGGTTATTGATACAGTAATAGTGGATCCCAGCCTCCCCACACACCTGGTTATTGATACAGTAATAGTGGATCCCAGCCTCCCCACACACCTGGTTATTGATACAGTAATAGTGGATCCCAGCCTCCCCACACACCTGGTTATTGATACAGTAATAGTGGATCCCAGCCTCCCCACACACCTGGTTATTGATACAGTAATAGTGGATCCCAGCCTCCCCACACACCTGGTTATTGATACAGTAATAGTGGATCCCAGCCTCCCCACACACCTGGTTATTGATACAGTAATAGTGGATCCCAGCCTCCCCACACACCTGGTTATTGATACAGTAATAGTGGATCCCAGCCTCCCCACACACCTGGTTATTGATACAGTAATAGTGGATCCCAGCCTCCCCACACACCTGGTTATTGATCCAGTAATAGTGGATCCCAGCCTCTCCACACACCTGGTTATTGATACAGCAATAGTGGATCCCAGCCTCCCCACACACCTGGTTATTGATACAGCAATAGTGGATCCCAGCCTCCCCACACACCTGGTTATTGATACAGTAATAGTGGATCCCAGCCTCTCCACACACCTGGTTATTGATACAGTAATAGTGGATCCCAGCCTCCCCACACACCTGGTTATTGATACAGTAATAGTGGATCCCAGCCTCCCTACACACCTGGTTATTGATACAGTAATAGTGGATCCCAGCCTCCCCACACACCTGGTTATTGATACAGTAATAGTGGATCCCAGCCTCCCCACACACCTGGTTATTGATACAGTAAGTGGATCCCAGCCTCTCCACACACCTGGTTATTGATACAGTAATAGTGGATCCCAGCCTCCCCACACACCTGGTTATTGATACAGTAATAGTGGATCCCAGCCTCCCCACACACCTGGTTATTGATACAGCAATAGTGGATCCCAGCCTCTCCACACACCTGGTTATTGATACAGCAATAGTGGATCCCAGCCTCCCCACACACCTGGTTATTGATACAGCAATAGTGGATCCCAGCCTCCCCACACACCTGGTTATTGATACAGTAATAGTGGATCACAGCCTCCCACACACCTGGTTATTGATACAGTAGCTCTGTACAAGAGGATCCAGACTGCTGAATGCAACATGGTGACTGAGGCTAAATCCTTGGGTCTCACTAGTTCTGTACAAGAGGATCCAGACTGCTGACCTCAACGTGGTGACTGAGACTAAATCCTCTGGTCTCACTAGGTCTGTACAAGAGGATCCAGACTGCTGACTGCAACATGGTGACTGAGACTAAATCCTCGGGTCTCACTAGCTCTGTACAAGAGGATCCAGACTGCTGACTGCAACATGGAAACTGAGGCTAAATCCTCTGGTCTCACTAGCTCTGTACAAGAGGGTCCAGACTGCTGACTGCAACACGGAGACTGAGGCTAAATCCTCTGGTCTCACTAGCTCTGTACAAGAGGGTCCAGACTGCTGACTGCAACATGGCGACTGAGGCTAAATCCTCTTCTTACATTACTGCAACCACAGATGGAGACAGTGAACATTCACACAGTAACCAATTCTGTAATAGGGATCTTACGACTCCGTACATGTTCATGGAGTAATCACAATCACACCAGCTCCTCTGCGGTTGTAAAACAGGATGTCTGAGGGGCTTCGCTAAAGATCTGGTGATTAAAGGGGAGTTTAGCTGTGTTTATTAAACACATATGGCCATGTTCAGGGTGAGAAATGTACATGTCTTCTGTCTTCTTCTTCTTCTGTCTGTTGTAGCCTGCAGAGCCTGACAGACCATCTGTCTGGAGGGAGTTTGGTGCAGATAAACCGGTTGAACCAGACCATCAATCTGTCTGGAGGGAGTTTGGTGCAGATAACCTGATAAACCAGACCACCTGTAGGGAGGGAGTTTGGTGCAGATAACCTGATGAACCAGACCACCTGTAGGGAGGGAGTTTGGTGCAGATAACCTGATGAACCAGACCACCTGTAGGGAGGGAGTTTGGTGCAGATAACCTGATGAACCAGACCACCTGTAGGGAGGGAGTTTGGTGCAGATAACCTGATGAACCAGACCACCTGTAGGGAGGGAGTTTGGTGCAGATAACCTGATGAACCAGACCACCTGTAGGGAGGGAGTTTGGTGCAGATAACCTGATGAACCAGACCACCTGTAGGGAGGGAGGGAGTTTGGTGCAGATAACCTGATGACGGGTCAGGGCTTCCCTAATCTACTGTGGTCAGGGCTTCCCTATTCTCCAAGCTGATCCTGGATAGATAGATGGTTGTTGACAGTGGTACCACTATGGGATCAGCTTGGATAGATAGATGGTAGCTGGCAGTGGTACCACTATGGGATCAGCTTGGATGGATAGATGGTAGCTGTTATTTACTTGTCTTAACCGATCGCTGCCTCCCTCTGAGACTGATGTACACAGCTGCTGATTTGTAATGGGGCTCGGCTGACACGCACGCACGCACGCACACGCACACACACACACACACACACACAGCGTTATAATTTAGTCTGGCTCGCCCAGTGACGCCCACCGTTTCACCTAACATGCTTGGTATGCTTGGGAATGATCCTCTGCCAATGAGAGCCTGATTTACAAGAGGACGTGAGGGGGGGGGGGGGGGGGGGGGGGACTTTCCTGCCGCAGTAAATGTCCAGATGCATTATTTAATGAATTATAACTACGACTGTTTATCTGTGTAGAGGTATTAGCCTGTCTGACTGTTTATCTGTGTAGAGGTATTAGCCTGTCTGACTGTTTATCTGTGTAGAGGTATTAGCCTGTCTGACTGTTTATCTGTGTAGAGGTATTAGCCTGTCTGACTGTTTATCTGTGTAGAGGTATTAGCCTGTCTGAGTGTTTATCTGTGTAGAGGTATTAGCCTGTCTGACTGTTTAGCTGTGTAGAGGTATTAGCCTGTCTGACTGTTTATCTGTGTAGAGGTATTAGCCTGTCTGACTGTTTATCTGTGTAGAGGTATTAGCCTGTCTGACTGTTTATCTGTGTAGAGGTATTAGCCTGTCTGACTGTTTATCTGTGTAGAGGTATTAGCTTGTCTGACTGTTTATCTGTGTAGAGGTATTAGCCTGTCTGACTGTTTATCTGTGTAGAGGTATTAGCCTGTCTGACTGTTTATCTGTGTAGAGGTATTAGCCTGTCTGATTGTTTATCTGTGTAGAGGTATTAGCCTGTCTGATTGTTTATCTGTGTAGAGGTATTAGCCTGTCTGATTGTTTATCTGTGTAGAGGTATTAGCCTGTCTGACTGTTTATCTGTGTAGAGGTATTAGCCTGTCTGACTGTTTATCTGTGTAGAGGTATTAGCCTGTCTGACTGTTTATCTGTGTAGAGGTATTAGCCTGTCTGACTGTTTATCTGTGTAGAGGTATTAGCCTGTCTGACTGTTTATCTGTGTAGAGGTATTAGCCTGTCTGATTGTTTATCTGTGTAGAGGTATTAGCCTGTCTGACTGTTTATCTGTGTAGAGGTATTAGCCTGTCTGACTGTTTATCTGTGTAGAGGTATTAGCCTGTCTGACTGTTTATCTGTGTAGAGGTATTAGCCTGTCTGACTGTTTATCTGTGTAGAGGTATTAGCCTGTCTGAGTGTTTATCTGTGTAGAGGTATTAGCCTGTCTGACTGTTTATCTGTGTAGAGGTATTAGCCTGTCTGACTGTTTATCTGTGTAGAGGTATTAGCCTGTCTGAGTGTTTATCTGTGTAGAGGTATTAGCCTGTCTGAGTGTTTATCTGTGTAGAGGTATTAGCCTGTCTGACTGTTTATCTGTGTAGAGGTATTAGCCTGTCTGACTGTTTATCTGTGTAGAGGTATTAGCCTGTCTGACTGTTTATCTGTGTAGAGGTATTAGCCTGTCTTACTGTTTATCTGTGTAGAGGTATTAGCCTGTCTTACTGTTTATCTGTGTAGAGGTATTAGCCTGTCTGACTGTTTATCTGTGTAGAGGTATTAGCCTGTCTGACTGTTTATCTGTGTAGAGGTATTAGCCTGTCTGACTGTTTATCTGTGTAGAGGTATTAGCCTGTCTGACTGTTTATCTGTGTAGAGGTATTAGCCTGTCTGACTGTTTATCTGTGTAGAGGTATTAGCCTGTCTGACTGTTTATCTGTGTAGAGGTATTAGCCTGTCTGACTGTTTATCTGTGTAGAGGTATTAGCCTGTCTGATTGTTTATCTGTGTAGAGGTATTAGCCTGTCTGAGTGTGTTAAGAGCAGTTGGGATGGTGGAACTTTGGCCTCCAATGGCTGCTAGGATAGATTCTAGGCCTGTAGTTTCAACAGATTCAATACACAGCTACACATCAACAACAACACAGCAACACAGCAACACAGCAACACATCAACACAGCAACACAACAACACATCAACAACAACACAGCAACACAGCAACAACAACACATTAACACCAACAACACATCAACACAACAACATAGCAACGCAACATCAACACATCAACAAAACAACACATCAACACAACACCAACAACACAACAACACATTAACATATTAACACAACAACACATCAACAACAACACAACAACACATCAACAACAACATATCAACACAACACACCAACACAACAACACATCAACAACAACACAGCAACACAACAACACATCAACACAACAACACATCAACACATCAACAACAACACAACAACACATCAACAACAACATATCAACACAACACACCAACACAACAACACATCAACAACAACACAGCAACACAGCAACACAACAACACATCAACACAACAACACAACAACACATCAACAACAACACATCAACACAACAACAACAACACAACAACAACAACACATCAACAACAACACAACAACAACAACACATCAACACAACAACACATCAACACATCAACAACAACACAACAACACATCAACAACAACATATCAACACAACACACCAACACAACAACACATCAACAACAACACAGCAACACAACAACACATCAACACAACACATCAACACAACAACACATCAACACAACAACACATCAACACAACAACACATCAACACATCAACACAACAACACATCAACACATCAACACATCAACAACAACAACAACATGAAGGAAACATGACAACAAATGTATCAAATATTTGTTTATTTCTTTTATAAAATCACTTTACAAAATGTTGTTGTTTCTATTGGAATGTTAATCTCTATAAAATGATGTGTGTAAATGACCAGGGTGGAGGAAGAGAACAGGCAGGAAGAAGAGTGTCTGAATTAGCCTGGTCCCAGATCAGTTTGTGCTGCGCTACAACGATCATCACAGGAGTTGGCAAGACACTACAGACAGATCTGGGACCAGACTGTGACTGAACCGACAGAGGCTCCGTAATGTTCCAGCGAAACACAGACAGGAACCTGTCTGTTACAGATCAGATGGAGTCACGTCCCAGTGTTTAGACAATAAGGTCACCTAAACAACCAGCTACTGTAGCAGTCAGTGTTACTGGGGACACAGAGAGATCTTCACTAAAATGGGAACTCCTCTGTTAAAAGGCAACAATACAATCATTCTGAAGTGGCTTTCTATAAAAGGCACATTCATTTTCATCCTAGAACAGCAACAGGGGAATCAGAGGCTTGCATCCCCAATGTCACCCCATTCCCTTTATAGTGCACTACCTTTGACCAGGGCCCATAGGGAATAGGGCCCATAGGGAATAGGGTGCCATTTGACCAGGACACATAGGGAATAGGGTGCCATTTTACCAGGGCCCATAGGGAATAGGGTACCATTTGAACAGGGCCCATAGGGAATAGGGCCCATAGGGAATAGGGTGCCATTTGACCAGGACACATAGGGAATAGGGTGCCATTTGACTAGGGCCCATATGGAATAGGCTGCCATTTGACTAGGGCCCATAGGGAATAGGGTGCCATTTGACCAGGGCCCATAGTGAATAGGGGGCCATTTGACCAGGGCCCATAGGGAATAGGGGGCCATTTGACCAGGGCCTATAGGGAATAGGGTGCCATTTGACCAGGGCCCATAGGGAATAGGGGGACATTTGGGACACAACCCAGAATGAGAACAGGATCAGAGAGATATTAGATTTCAGCTCAAACACATATTGCACCATGAGAATTAACCCATAGGGTTCTGACACACACACACACACACACACACACACACACACACACACACACACACACACACACACACACACACACACACACACACACACACACACACACACACACACACACACACACACACACACCATGTGATTCTATTAATGCTGAGATATCTCATCTGTTGTCTGTCACGAGGCCCACTAGCTCTGGTCCAGGGTGTTAGTGCAGCCTGTTCAGGAGGCTCAGTGTTAGAGAGCAATGCCCTGGACCAGAGCTAGGGGCTACATCCTGGACTGTACAGTCACACCTCACACAGTCACACTACAGTCACACCACACAGTCACACTACAGTCACACTACACAGTCACACCTCACACAGTCACACTACACAGTCACACAACACAGTCACACTACACAGTCACACCTCACACAGTCACACTACACAGTCACACTACACACACACACACAGTCACACTACAGTCACACACCACACAGTCACACCACACAGTCACACTACAGTCACACACCACACAGTCACACACTACACAGTCATACTACACAGTCACACCACACACAGTCACACTACACAGTCACACACCATATAATCACACAGCCCTCACCTACAGTTACACAGCCCTCACCTACAGTCACACAGCCCTCACCTACAGTCACACAGCCCTCACCTACAGTCACACAGCCCTCACCTATAGTCACACAGCCCTCACCTACAGTCACACAGCCCTCACCTACAGTCACACAGCCCTCACCTACAGTCACACAGCCCTTACCTAGTCACACAGCCCTCACCTACAGTCACACAGCCCTCACCTACAGTCACACAGACCTCACCTACAGTCACACAGCCCTCACCTACAGTCACACTGCCCTCACCTACAGCCACACAGCCCTTACCTACAGTCACACAGCCCACACCTACAGTCACACAGCCCACACCTACAGTCACACAGCCCACACCTACAGTCACACAGCCCTCACCTACAGTCACACAGCCCTCACCTACAGTCACACAGCCCTCACCTACAGTCACACAGCCCTCACCTACAGTCACACAGCCCTCACCTACAGTCACACAGCCCTCACCTAAAAATGGAATGGGGGACTTTTCTCTTATCAAAACAAGGGAACATTCTAGGGATGTGAAATCATTGAACATTAAAACATTGAACTGTTGGCACAATAATCTAAATGTCATATTAATAATGAATCTATATAGATGTACACCGCTCCCTCAGATCAGACCTGTTCAAATAAAGACTAGCCATGTCCCTGCTAGCATGCTAGCAGATACCCATAGACTTCCATGCATTGCGCTAATGCTAATTAGCATTGGCTCACGGAACTACCTCTTAACTTCCTTCATACTGGACACAGAGACATAAAGATGGAATCTGACTCTGGGTCAGTAGATAAAGGACCTCATCTGACTCTGGGTCAGTAGATAAAGGGCCTCATCTGACTCTGGGTCAGTAGATAAAGGGCCCCATCTGACTCTGGGTCAGTAGATAAAGGGCCTCATCTGACTCTGGGTCAGTAGATAAAGGGCCTCATCTGACTCTGGGTCAGTAGATAAAGGGCCTCATCTGACTCTGGGTCAGTAGATAAAGGACCTCATCTGACTCTGGGTCAGTAGATAAAGGGCCTCATCTGACTCTGGGTCAGTAGATAAAGGACCTCATCTGACTCTGGGTCAGTAGATAAAGGACCTCATCTGACTCTGGGTCAGTAGATAAAGGCCTTCATCTCTGGGTCAGTAGATAAAGGACCTCATCTGACTCTGGGTCAGTAGATAAAGGACCTCATCTGACTCTGGGTCAGTAGATAAAGGCCTTCATCTCTGGGTCAGTAGATAAAGGACCTCATCTGACTCTGGGTCAGTAGATAAAGGACCTCATCTGACTCTGGGTCAGTAGATAAAGGGCCTCATCTGACTCTGGGTCAGTAGATAAAGGGCCTCATCTGACTCTGGGTCAGTAGATAAAGGGCCTCATCTGACTCTGGGTCAGTAGATAAAGGAGACCATCTGACTCTGGGTCAGTAGATAAAGGACCTCATCTGACTCTGGGTCAGTAGATAAAGGAGATCATCTGACTCTGGGTCAGTAGTAAAGGACCTCATCTGACTCTGGGTCAGTAGATAAAGGGCCTCATCTGATTCTGGGTCAGTAGATAAAGGACCTCATCTGACTCTGGGTCAGTAGACAAAACCCCCTTTAGTGTCCTTTTAACTCTAAAGATGATGAATGCGTGTCAACTCAAATCAATCTGATCATGTTAATGTGAATGAGAGCTGAAGATGGACAAAGAAGAGAGCCGTTATTGGTCAAAACAGGTGATGTGGGTGTTAGTCTTGGTAGTGGGGTTCGATTCCTGGGACGACCCAGAAGTAAAATGTTTGTGTCGTTGCATAAAAGGTTGTGTTAGATATTATATGTTGTTATTATAGTGGGGGCTGACTAGGTGAGGGCTGTGTGATTATAGTGGGGGCTGACTAGGTGAGGGCTGTGTGATTATAGTGGGGGCTGACTAGGTGAGGGCTGTGTGATTATAGTGGGGGCTGACTAGGTGAGGGCTGTGTGATTATAGTGGGGGCTGACTAGGTGAGGGCTGTGTGATTATAGTGGGGGCTGACTAGGTGAGGGCTGTGTGATTATAGTGGGGGCTGACTAGGTGAGGGCTGTGTGATTATAGTGGTTCACCAGGTCTTGTGAGGGGAAGAACGTGGAACGGGGAATAAATTGTGAGGGGGAGAACGTGGAACAGGGAATAAATTGTGAGGGGGAGAACGTGGAACGGGGAATAAAATGTGAGGGGGAGAACGTGGAACAGGGAATAAATTGTGAGGGGGAGAACGTGGAACGGGGAATAAATTGTGAGGGGGAGAACGTGGAACAGGGAATAAATTGTGAGGGGAAGAACGTGGAACAGGGAATACATTGTGAGGGGAAGAACGTGGAACGGGGAATAAATTGTGAGGGGGAGAACGTGGAACAGGGAATAAATTGTGAGGGGAAGAACGTGGAACAGGGAATAAATTGTGAGGGGGAGAACGTGGAACAGGGAATAAATTGTGAGGGGGAGAACGTGGAACAGGGAATAAATTGTGAGGGGGAGAACGTGGAACAGGGAATGCAGATGGATCAATATGAAACTCAACTGTTAAACCTTTCAATGCAGCTGGATCAATATGAAACTCAACTGTTAAACCTTACAATGCAGATGGATCAATATGAAACTCAACTGTTAAACCTTTCAATGCAGATGGATCAATATGCTAATAAGGGATAAGGAGGATGAGGTCAAAGGGCAAGGTTCATTGTACTTCAGTCAGACACTCAAAAATATATATTTTTTTGGTGAGCGATAATTTTTTAGAACTTCTCTAGAATATTGAAAAAAGAAAATGGCAAATCAAGTTAAAAAATCTCCGAATCATCAAAGGTGAAGCAGCGTGATCAAGGTGAGCATCGATTCACGCCCAGTCACACTCAGGACTCCCAGAGCACAACAACCACAACATTAGTCCTAACTACAGGTACAGTGAAATGTCAGTTCTGTGGTTGAGCTCTGTATCTCTAGCCTGTTACAGCAGGAAAACACAGACCCCCCCCCCCCCCTCAAGGCTGGACACAGTAGAGACAGTAATGCTGGACATTCATTCTTTACTATAAAAGCTAACTAAAACACAGCCAAATAGTATTTTCAGATTCTGGCAGCAATTGTGTTAAACCTGTGCATAGTGTTAAGAACCAAACAGAACAAAGGTTCACTTCTATAACTAAACAAGTACTCCTCCCTTGGTTTCATCGTAGGGGTTTTTTAGTAGGTTGGGAGAGATTTGCCACTGGCAGACTGAACACAGTCTGTAGAGACAGTCTACCAGTAGACCGTCGTTAGGACTGCAGCCATGGTCTCTCCTTGACTATAACGGCCGTCGTGTTGACTCTGAGGAGACGGCATCAGCCAGGGTCTCTCCTCGTGTAGAAAGTTCTAGAACAAAGTCCCCCCCCCACCCCCTCCCCAGACGTCCATGTTGTCAGTTGTGCATGAACTAGTTTAATTTCTGTGTACAGCTCCTACCAAAATACAGCCTGGGTTGTCACGGTTACCACTGTTGGCACCAGCAACAGCATACAAAGATGGAGAGTGTGGGTGGAAGACGCAACCGTGGCGTCCTGGCTCCACAGCGCCCTGTCCTCTCCTCTCATTTCTTCCCCTGTTCCTCCCTTCTCTCTGGGAGGGTCAACCGTGGCGTCCTGGCTCCACAGCGCCCTGTCCTCTCCTCTCGTTTCTTCCCCTGTTCCTCCCTTCTCTCTGGGAGGGTCAACCGTGGCGTCCTGGCTCCACAGCGCCCTGTCCTCTCCTCTAATTTCTTCCCCTGTTCCTCCCTTCTCTCTGGGAGGGTCAACCGTGGCGTCCTGGCTCCACAGCGCCCTGTCCTCTCCTCTCATTTCTTCCCCTGTTCCTCCCTTCTCTCTGGGAGGGTCAACCGTGGCGTCCTGGCTCCACAGCGCCCTGTTCTCTCCTCTCATTTCTTCCCCTGTTCCTCCCTTCTCTCTGGGAGGGTCAACCGTGGCGTCCTGGCTCCACAGCGCCCTGTCCTCTCCTCTCGTTTCTTCCCCTGTTCCTCTCTTCTCTCTGGGAGGGTCTCTGTGTGTCTCCCATCCCACTACTCTCCTGTCCTTCCAGGAGGCAGCAGGGGTCTCAGGCTTGTTGTAGTCCCTCTCTGTCCCTCTACTCTCCTGTCCTTCTAGGGGGCAGCAGGGGATCAGGCTGGTTCTAGTCTCTCTCTACTCCACCATGAAGACAGAGAGGATCAGGCTGTTCTAGTCTCTCTCTGTCCCTCTCCACTCCACCATGGAGACAGAGAGGATCAGGCTGGTTATAGTCTCTCTATGTCCCTTTCCACTCCACCATGGAGACAGAGAGGATCAGGCTGGTTCTAGTCTCTCTCTGTCCCTCTCCACTCCACCATGGAGACAGAGAGGATCAGGCTGGTTATAGTCTCTCTATGTCCCACTCCACCATGGAGACAGAGAGGATCAGGCTGGTTATAGTTTCTCTCTGTCCCACTCCACCATGGAGACAGAGAGGATCAGGCTGGTTATAGTCTCTCTCTACTCCACCATGGAGACAGAGAGGATCAGGCTGGTTCTAGTCTCTCTCTGTCCCTCTCCACTCCACCATGGAGACAGAGAGGATCAGGCAGGTTATAGTCTCTCTATGTCCTTGTATCTCTTTCTCAGTATGGACACCTGGTCTTTAAACAACACCGGGTCCAGACGCACATTAGAGTGCACCAGGGGCATGCTGCCAAACCAGCTGGCAAACTTATTCATGCAGCTCTGTCGCTGGGCAAAGTGGTCTGGGTCGGCCCACCGAGACGCTCTGGAGGTCTGTAGGGAGAGGGGGAGACAGAGAGAGAGAGGGAGAGACAGAGACAGAGAGAGAGGGGGTGAGAGAGAGAGAGAGAGAGAGGGCGAGAGAGAGACAGAGACAGAGACAGAGACAGAGAGAGAGAGAGAGAGACAGAGACAGAGACAGAGACAGAGAGACAGAGAGACAGAGAGACAGAGAGACAGAGACAGAGACAGAGACAGAGACAGAGACAGACAGAGAGAGAGAGAGAGAGAGAGGGGGAGAGGGAGAGAGAGAGACAGAGAGAGAGAGAGAGAGAGAGAGAGGGCGAGAGAGAGACAGAGACAGACAGAGAGAGAGACAGAGACAGAGACAGAGACAGACAGAGAGAGAGAGAGAGAGAGAGAGAGAGAGAGAGAGAGAGAGACAGAGACAGACAGAGAGAGAGAGAGAGAGAGAGAGAGAGAGAGAGAGAGAGAGGGTGGGAAGAGAGAGAGGGGGGAGAGAGAGAGACAGAGACAGACAGAGAGAGAGAGAGCGAGAGAGAGAGGGAGGGAGAGGGTGGGAAGAGAGAGAGGGGGGAGAGAGAGAGACAGAGAGAGAGACAGAGGGGGAGAGAGAGAGAGAGGGCGAGAGGGCGAGAGAGAGAGACAGAGAGACAGAGAGAGAGAGAGAGAGAGACAGAGATATTAGTACTGATGGATTCATAATGTTACCAATTAAAGTTGATGGTTTTACTGTAGTTATTGGTTTGTTTATTTGTTTCAGGCCAGAAACCAAATCTATTTAGACAACAATAAGAAACATCTATAACAACGCAGGTGGAACCTGTGGCGTCTGTTGAAGTCATCAGGAACATTAAAGGAAATAAAAAATAACATTAAAAAGCCACGGCACTTCCTGTGCACTTCCTGTGCACTTCCTGTGCACTTCCTGAGGAATGGGAAATTTCCCCCTACAGATATGGCACAGCAGCAAGGGACTCAAAGCCAGAGTTGTTCCTGAGAAGGCTCAAATTCAATGTTAAATTAAATGTTATTGTTTTTTTATTTTATTTTTTATTATTTATTTAACTAGACAGGTCAGTTAAGAACAAAATCTTATTTTCAATGACGGCCTAGGAACAGTGGGTTAACTGCCTTGTTCAGGGGCAGAACAACAGATTTGTACCTTGTCAGCTCGGGGATTTGAACTTGCAACCTTTCGGTTACTAGTCCAACACTCTAACCACTAGGCTACCCTGCCGTGCCCTGCATCGGAAAAGTTAGTTGGATGTGTTTGTGTAAACTTCTCATTGACTATGCTGTTGTCACACCCTGACCATAGAGAGCCTGTTATTCTCTATGTTGGTCAGGTCGGGGGTGTGACATGAGTGGGTCATCTAGGTAATTATATATCTATTTTGGCCTGGTATGATTCCGCAATCAGAGGCAGCTGTTTATCGTTGTCTCTGATTGGTGATCATATTTAGGCAGCCATTTCCCCCTTCGTGCTTTGTGGGATCTTGTCTAGGTATTGTTGCCTGTGAGCACTACTCCCTGAGCCTCACGGTTTGTTTGTTCGCGGTATTTGTTTTTGTTATGAGTTCTCTCTTCCTAATAAAAAGGATGAAAACGTACCACGCTGCTCCTTCATGACGACCGTGACGGCTCTATAGTAATATCTCCTGTTGTTGTTCCTGAAGCAGACCAAACGGGGAAAGACCAGAAAAGACCTCACCTGCACCATCATAGTCTCCTTGTACTGTTTCTTCTGGGTGACCTTGATGGGCGGCAGCTTGGTGACGGCTGACACCAGGAAGTTCATCAGGATGTCTTCACAGTTCGACAGCTGATCCACCAGGCCCCTCAGACTAGCCGGCAGGTAACTGGTGTACAGGTAGTGGTAATATCTACAGGTAAAGACAGGTAGTGGTAATATCTACAGGTAAAGACAGGTAGTGGTAATATCTACAGGTAGTGGTAATATCTACAGGTAGTGGTAATATCTACAGGTAATATCTACAGGTAAAGACAGGTAGTGGTAATATCTACAGGTAGTGGTAATATCTACAGGTAAAGACAGGTAGTGGTAATATCTACAGGTAAAGACAGGTAGTGGTTATATCTACAGGTAAAGACAGGTAGTGGTTATATCTACAGGTAAAGACGGGTAGTGGTAATATCTACAGGTAGTGGTAATATCTACAGGTAGTGGTAATATCTACAGGTAGTGGTAATATCTACAGGTAAAGACGGGTAGTGGTAATATCTACAGGTAGTGGTAATATCTACAGGTAAAGACAGGTAGTGGTAATATCTACAGGTAGTGGTAATATCTACAGGTAAAGACAGGTAGTGGTATCTACAGGTAGTGGTAATATCTACAGGTAATATCTACAGGTAGTGGTAATATCTACAGGTAAAGACAGGTAGTGGTAATATCTACAGGTAAAGACAGGTAGTGGTAATATCTACAGGTAAAGGCAGGTAGTGGTAATATCTACAGGTAAAGACAGGTAGTGGTAATATCTACAGGTAAAGACAGGTAGTGGTAATATCTACAGGTAAAGACAGGTAGTGGTTATATCTACAGGTAAAGGCAGGTAGTGGTTATATCTACAGGTAAAGGCAGGTAGTGGTAATATCTACAGGTAAAGACAGGTAGTGGTAATATCTACAGGTAAAGACAGGTAGTGGTAATATCTACAGGTAAAGGCAGGTAGTGGTAATATCTACAGGTAGTGGTAATATCTACAGGTAGTGGTAATATCTACAGGTAAAGACAGGTAGTGGTAATATCTACAGGTAAAGACAGGTAGTGATTATATCTACAGGTAAAGACAGGTAGTGGTTATATCTACAGGTAAAGACGGGTAGTGGTAATATCTACAGGTAAAGACAGGTAGTGGTAATATCTACAGGTAAAGAAAGGTAGTGGTTATATCTACAGGTAGTGGTAATATCTACAGGTAAAGACAGGTAGTGGTAATAGCTACAGGTAAAGACAGGTAGTGGTAATATCTATAGGTAAAGACAGGTAGTGGTAATATCTACAGGTGAAGACAGGTAGTGGTAATATCTACAGGTAAAGGCAGGTAGTGGTAATATCTACAGGTAGTGGTAATATCTACAGGTAAAGACAGGTAGTGGTAATATCTACAGGTAAAGACAGGTAGTGGTAATATCTACAGGTAGTGGTAATATCTACAGGTAAAGACAGGTACAGGTAGGGTTAGACCGGGAGGGTTAAGGTCAAGGTTCACAGTTAGTGGTAATATCTACAGGTAGTGGTAATATCTACAGGTAGTGGTAATATCTACAGGTAGTGGTAATATCTACAGGTAGTGGTAATATCTACAGGTAAAGACAGGTAGTGGTAATATCTACAGGTAAAGACAGGTAGTGGTTATATCTACAGGTAAAGACAGGTAGTGGTTATATCTACAGGTAAAGACAGGTAGTGGTTATATCTACAGGTAAAGACGGGTAGTGGTAATATCTACAGGTAGTGGTAATATCTACAGGTAGTGGTAATATCTACAGGTAGTGGTAATATCTACAGGTAAAGACGGGTAGTGGTAATATCTACAGGTAGTGGTAATATCTACAGGTAAAGACAGGTAGTGGTAATATCTACAGGTAGTGGTAATATCTACAGGTAAAGACAGGTAGTGGTATCTACAGGTAGTGGTAATATCTACAGGTAATATCTACAGGTAGTGGTAATATCTACAGGTAAAGACAGGTAGTGGTAATATCTACAGGTAAAGACAGGTAGTGGTAATATCTACAGGTAAAGGCAGGTAGTGGTAATATCTACAGGTAAAGACAGTTAGTGGTAATATCTACAGGTAAAGACAGGTAGTGGTTATATCTACAGGTAAAGGCAGGTAGTGGTTATATCTACAGGTAAAGGCAGGTAGTGGTAATATCTACAGGTAAAGACAGGTAGTGGTAATATCTACAGGTAAAGACAGGTAGTGGTAATATCTACAGGTAAAGGCAGGTAGTGGTAATATCTACAGGTAGTGGTAATATCTACAGGTAAAGGCAGGTAGTGGTAATATCTACAGGTAGTGGTAATATCTACAGGTAAAGACAGGTAGTGATTATATCTACAGGTAAAGACAGGTAGTGGTTATATCTACAGGTAAAGACGGGTAGTGGTAATATCTACAGGTAAAGACAGGTAGTGGTAATATCTACAGGTAAAGAAAGGTAGTGGTTATATCTACAGGTAGTGGTAATATCTACAGGTAAAGACAGGTAGTGGTAATAGCTACAGGTAAAGACAGGTAGTGGTAATATCTACAGGTAAAGACAGGTAGTGATTATATCTACAGGTAAAGACAGGTAGTGGTTATATCTACAGGTAAAGACGGGTAGTGGTAATATCTACAGGTAAAGACAGGTAGTGGTAATATCTATAGGTAAAGACAGGTAGTGGTAATATCTACAGGTAAAGAAAGGTAGTGGTTATATCTACAGGTAGTGGTAATATCTACAGGTAAAGACAGGTAGTGGTAATAGCTACAGGTAAAGACAGGTAGTGGTAATATCTATAGGTAAAGACAGGTAGTGGTAATATCTACAGGTGAAGACAGGTAGTGGTAATATCTACAGGTAAAGGCAGGTAGTGGTAATATCTACAGGTAGTGGTAATATCTACAGGTAAAGACAGGTAGTGGTAATATCTACAGGTAAAGACAGGTAGTGGTAATATCTACAGGTAGTGGTAATATCTACAGGTAAAGACAGGTACAGGTAGGGTTAGACCGGGAGGGTTAAGGTCAAGGTTCACAGTTAGTGGTAATATCTACAGGTAGTGGTAATATCTACAGGTAGTGGTAATATCTACAGGTAGTGGTAATATCTACAGGTAAAGACAGGTAGTGGTAATATCTACAGGTAAAGACAGGTAGTGGTAATATCTACAGGTAAAGGCAGGTAGTGGTAATATCTACAGGTAAAGGCAGGTAGTGGTAATATCTACAGGTAGTGGTAATATCTACAGGTAAAGACAGGTAGTGGTAATATCTACAGGTAGTGGTAATATCTACAGGTAGTAATATCTACAGGTAGTGGTAATATCTACAGATAAAGACAGGTAGTGGTAATATCTACAGGTAAAGGCAGGTAGTGGTAATATCTACAGGTAGTGGTAATATCTACAGGTAAAGACAGGTAGTGGTAATATCTACAGGTAGTGGTAATATCTACAGGTAAAGACAGGTAGTGGTAATATCTCCAGGTAGTGGTAATATCTCCAGGTAGTGGTAATATCTAAAGACAGGTAGGTAGTGTAGTGGTATATCTACAGGTAGTGGTAATATCTACAGGTAGTGGTAATATCTACAGGTAGTGGTAATATCTACAGGTAGTGGTAATATCTCCAGGTAGTGGTAATATCTACAGGTAGTGGTAATATCTACAGGTAAAGGCAGGTAGTGGTAATATCTACAGGTAAAGGCAGGTAGTGGTAATATCTACAGGTAGTGGTAATATCTACAGGTAAAGACAGGTAGTGGTAATATCTACAGGTAGTGGTAATATCTACAGGTAGTGGTAATATCTACAGGTAAAGACAGGTAGTGGTAATATCTACAGGTAGTGGTAATATCTACAGGTAAAGGCAGGTAGTGGTAATATCTACAGGTAGTGGTAATATCTACAGGTAAAGACAGGTAGTGGTATATAGCAGCTCCTGTCAGGACCAGAGAGTAGTCAGCCCTAATCTAACAAGCCTCAGTCTTCTCACCTGTGGTATATAGCAGCTCCTGTCAGGACCAGAGAGTAGTCAGCCCTAATCTAACAAGCCTCAGTCTTCTCACCTGTGGTATATAGCAGCTCCTGTCAGGACCAGAGAGTGGTCAGCCCTAATCTAACAAGCCTCAGTCTTCTCACCTGTGGTATATAGCAGCTCCTGTCAGGACCAGAGAGTGGTCAGCCCTAATCTAACAAGCCTCAGTCTTCTCACCTGTGGTATATAGCAGCTCCTGTCAGGACCAGAGAGTGGTCAGCCCTAATCTAACAAGCCTCAGTCTTCTCACCTGTGGTATATAGCAGCTCCTGTCAGGACCAGAGAGTGGTCAGCCCTAATCTAACAAGCCTCAGTCTTCTCACCTGTGGTATATAGCAGCTCCTGTCAGGACCAGAGAGTGGTCAGCCCTAATCTAACAAGCCTCAGTCTTCTCACCTGTGGTATATAGCAGCTCCTGTCAGGACCAGAGAGTGGTCAGCCCTAATCTAACAAGCCTCAGTCTTCTCACCTGTGGTATATAGCAGCTCCTGTCAGGACCAGAGAGTGGTCAGCCCTAATCTAACAAGCCTCAGTCTTCTCACCTGTGGTATATAGCAGCTCCTGTCAGGACCAGAGAGTAGTCAGCCCTAATCTAACAAGCCTCAGTCTTCTCACCTGTGGTATATAGCAGCTCCTGTCAGGACCAGAGAGTAGTCAGCCCTAATCTAACAAGCCTCAGTCTTCTCACCTGTGGTATATAGCAGCTCCTGTCAGGACCAGAGAGTGGTCAGCCCTAATCTAACAAGCCTCAGTCTTCTCACCTGTGGTATATAGCAGCTCCTGTCAGGACCAGAGAGTGGTCAGCCCTAATCTAACAAGCCTCAGTCTTCTCACCTGTGGTATATAGCAGCTCCTGTCAGGACCAGAGAGTGGTCAGCCCTAATCTAACAAGCCTCAGTCTTCTCACCTGTGGTATATAGCAGCTCCTGTCAGGACCAGAGAGTGGTCAGCCCTAATCTAACAAGCCTCAGTCTTCTCACCTGTGGTATATAGCAGCTCCTGTCAGGACCAGAGAGTAGTCGTTGGTCCACTTGGAGGTGTAACCCCACCTGTCCTTGTTGCTGTCCCAGAAATGACTCCTGGCCGGGTATCCCACAATCCTCTCTGGGAAACTCTGCCACACCGTGAAAGCAAAGTCCACCTTGCAAAAAAAACGGGGGAGAGAGAGAGTGGTTTAACATTGAGCACCTATAGCTCGTAATACAACTACAGTACATGATTGCAATCCTTCCATTCAGCCTAAAGCTCATCTGTTGTGACAGTGCATCCAGTATATATAGATGAAGTTGACCGTTTTTGTCATTTATATAAAATGGTGAACACCTGCATTGTGTCTCACCCGCCACCCGCCAACCCCTCCTTTTACGCTACTGCTACTCTCTGTTCCTCATATATGCAGTCAGTTTAACCATATCTACATGTACATACTACCTCAATCAGCCTGACTAACCGGTGTCTGTATATAGCCTCTCTACTGTATGTAGCCTCTCTACTGTATGTAGCCTCTCTACTGTATATAGCCTCTCTACTGTATATAGCCTCTCCTGTATATAGCCTCTCTACTGTATATAGCCTCTCTACTGTATATAGCCTCTCTACTGTATGTAGCCTCTCTACTGTATGTAGCCTCTCTACTGTATGTAGCCTCTCTACTGTATGTAGCCTCTCTACTGTATATAGCCTCTCTACTGTATATAGCCTCTCTACTGTATGTAGCCTCTCTACTGTATGTAGCCTCTCTACTGTATGTAGCCTCTCTACTGTATATAGCCTCTCTACTGTATGTAGCCTCTCTACTGTATGTAGCCTCTCTACTGTATATAGCCTCTCTACTGTATAGAGCCTCTCTACTGTATAGAGCCTCTCTACTGTATATAGCCTCTCTACTGTATGTAGCCTCTCTACTGTATATAGCCTCTCTACTGTATAGAGCCTCTCTACTGTATATAGCCTCTCTACTGTATATAGCCTCTCTACTGTATATAGCCTCTCCTGTATATAGCCTCTCTACTGTATATAGCCTCTCTACTGTATATAGCCTCTCTACTGTATATAGCCTCTCTACTGTATATAGCCTCTCTACTGTATATAGCCTCTCTACTGTATATAACCTCTCTACTGTATATAGCCTCTCTACTGTATATAACCTCTCTACTGTATATAGCCTCTCTACTGTATATAGCCTCTCTCCTGTATATAGCCTCTCTCCTGTATATAGCCTCTCTACTGTATATAGCCTCTCTACTGTATATAGCCTCTCTCCTGTATATAGCCTCTCTACTGTATATAACCTCTCTACTGTATATAGCCTCTCTACTGTATGTAACCTGTCTTTTTACTGTTTTATTTCTTTACTTACCTATTGTTCACCTAATACCTTTTTGCACTATTGGTTAGAGCCTGTAAGGAAGCATTTCACTGTAAGGTCTGTTGTACACCTGTTGTATTCAGTGCACGTGACAAATAAACTTTGATTTGATTTGAGAACTGGGCCTAAAATAGAACCCTGTGGTACCCCCTTTAGTTTACATATGGTAATAAACTCCTGGCAGTAACTCACCTCAGTAGTAGAGAGAACTGGGCCTAAAATAGAACCCTGGGGTACCTCCTTTAGTTTACATACGGTAATAAACTACTGGCAGTAACTCACCTCAGTAGTAGAGAGAACTGGGCCTAAAATAAAACCCTGTGGTACTCCCTTAGTTTACCCCTTTAGTTTACATACGGTAACAAACTCCTGGCAGTAACTCACCTCAGTAGTAGAGAGAACTGGGCCTAAAATAGAACCCTGTGGTACCCCCTTTATTTTACGTACAGTAATAAACTCCTGGCAGTAACTCACCTCAGTAGTAGAGAGAACTGGGCCTAAAATAGAACCATGTGGTACCCCCTTTAGTTTACATACAGTAATAAACTCCTGGCAGTAACTCACCTCAGTAGTAGAGAGAACTGTATCCTCGTCCAGACTCAGAACGGCGTCTGTTGGTATTGTGTCATAGGGAAGGAAACGACTGCTCATCACCTGAAGACACAGCAACAAACAGTAGGACTCTTCACTGCAACAACAATCAATACAAGTCACTATATATCTGAGAACAATCAATACAAGTCACTATATATCTGAGAACAATCAATACCCGTGACTAGAATGTGCTTACTAGGGATAAATGTAGACTTTTCTCTGCACATCCATCAGCACATTGATGTATGTGAAGCTATAGGAGAAAAGGACTCACCTTGCTCTCCTCCTCTATGACCAGGACAGGTACTGAGGACTCACCTTGCTCTCCTCATCTATGACCAGGACAGGTACTGAGGACTCACCTTGCTCTCCTCCTCTATGACCAGGACAGGTACAGAGGACTCACCTTGCTCTCCTCCTCTATGACCAGGACAGGTACAGAGGACTCACCTTGCTCTCCTCCTATATGACCAGGACAGGTACTGAGGACTCACCTTGCTCTCCTCCTCTATGACCAGGACACGTACTGAGGACTCACCTTGCTCTCCCCATCTATGACCAGGACAGGTACTGAGGACTCACCTTGCTCTCCTCCTATATGACCAGGACAGGTACTGAGGACTCACCTTGCTCTCCTCCATCTATGACCAGGACAGGTACTGAGGACTCACCTTGCTCTCTCCATCTATGACCAGGACAGGTACGGCGGTGGCAGGCCAGCGGTGATTGGCCGGGAGGGGCTTGTCACAGTTCCATAGGACGATCACCTGGAATAATATGACATCGATTTAAACATGAAATGGCGTTTTCATCAGGATGGATTATATCAACACCGAAAGCTACTACATTTAATCCTAGTAAAATGTCCCTGTTTTAGGTCAGTTAGGATCATCAATTGATTTTTTTTTTTAAAGTGAAATGTCAGAATAATAATAGAGAGAATTATTTATTTCAGCTTTTATTTCTTTCATCACATTCCCAGTGGGTCAGAAGTTTACATACACTCAATTAGTATTCGGTAGAATTGCCTTTACATTGTTTAACTTGGGTCAAATGTTTCGGGTAGCCCCTTCCACAAGCTTCCCACAATAAGATGGATGAATTTTGGCCCAATCCTCCTGACAAAGATGGTGTAACTGAGTCAGGTTTGTAGGCCTCCTTGCTTACACACGCTTTTCAGTTCTGCCCATAAATGTTCTATAGGATTGAGGTCAGGGCTTTGTGATGGCCACTCCAATACCTTGACTTTGTTGCCCGTAAGTCATTTTGCCACAACTTTGGAAGTATGCTTGGGGTCATTGTCCGTTTGGAAGACCCATTTGCGACCAAGCTTTAACTTCCTGACTGATGACTTGAGATGTTGCTTCAATATATGCACATCATTTTCCTCCTCATGATGCCATCTATTTTGTGAAGTGCACCAGTCCCTCCTGCAGCAAAGCAACCCCACATCATGATGCTGCCACCCCCCTGCTTCACGGTTAGGATAGTGTTCTTCGGCTTGCAAGCCTCTCCCTTTTTCCTCCAAATATAACGATGGTCATTATGGCCAAACAGTTCTATTTTTGTTTCATCAGACCAGAGGACATTTCTCTAAAAAGTACGATCTTTGTCCCCATGCTGCAAACTGTAGTCTGGCTTTTTTTATGGCGGTTTTGGAGCAGTGGCTTCTTCCTTGCTGAGCGGCCTTTCAGGTTATGTCGATATAGGACTCGTTTTACTGTGGATATAGATACTTTTGTACCTGTTTCCTCCAGCATCTTCACTGGGTCCTTTGCTGTTGTTCTGGGATTGATTTGCACTTTTCGCACAAAGTACGTTCATCTCTAGGAGACAGAACGTATCTCCTTCCTGAGCGGTATGACGGCTGCGTGGTCCCATGGTGTTTATACTTGCTTACTATTGTTTGTACAGATGTTAATCTACCTGGACACAGTGTTGAGATGTGAGTTAGTTAATCTACCTGGACACAGTGTTGAGATGTGAGTTAGTTAGTCTACCTGGACACAGTGTTGAGATGTGAGTTAGTTAGTCTACCTGGACACAGTGTTGAGATGTGAGTTAATCTACCTGGACACAGTGTTGAGATGTGAGTTAGTTAGTCTACCTGGACACAGTGTTGAGATGTGAGTTAGTTAGTCTACCTGGACACAGTGTTGAGATGTGAGTTAGTTAATCTACCTGGACACAGTGTTGAGATGTGAGTTAGTTAATCTACCTGGACACAGTGTTGAGATGTGAGTTAGTTAGTCTACCTGGACACAGTGTTGAGATGTGAGTTAGTTAGTCTACCTGGACACAGTGTTGAGATGTGAGTTAGTTAGTCTACCTGGACACAGTGTTGAGATGTGAGTTAGTTAGTCTACCTGGACACAGTGTTGAGATGTGAGTTAGTTAATCTACCTGGACACAGTGTTGAGATGTGAGTTAGTTAATCTACCTGGACACAGTGTTGAGATGTGAGTTAGTTGGTCTACCTGGACACAGTGTTGAGATGTGAGTTAGTTGGTCTACCTGGACACAGTGTTGAGATGTGAGTTAGTTAGTCTACCTGGACACAGTGTTGAGATGTGAGTTAGTTAGTCTACCTGGGCACAGTGTTGAGATGTGAGTTAGTTAGTCTACCTGGACACAGTGTTGAGATGTGAGTTAGTCTACCTGGACACAGTGTTGAGATGTGAGTTAGTCTACCTGGACACAGTGTTGAGATGTGAGTTAGTTAATCTACCTGGACACAGTGTTGAGATGTGAGTTAGTTAGTCTACCTGGACACAGTGTTGAGATGTGAGTTAGTTAGTCTACCTGGACACAGTGTTGAGATGTGAGTTAGATAGTCTACCTGGACACAGTGCTGGGACTTGGCGACAGCCACCAGTAGCTTGAGGATGGGCTGAGACTGGGAGACCAGGGGAGTCACAGCATGGATGATCGCCGTGAACTTGGGACGAGGCTTGATACCTGAAACACAGCCAAATAACAACAATATTCACTACATCAGAGCCACTTCCAGTCGTCCGTGCATACATTTACGAGTGTGCATGATCCCTGCAGGAATTGAACCTTTACAACCCTGGCATGGCTAACGCCAATGCTCTTACCCACTGAGATGCACAGGACGAATGTCAGTCAACAATGTTATCTAGATTATTTATATATTAGCACCAAAGATGCTGGAAATGTGTCCCTCCTTGCATCTCATCATGATGCATTGTTTCAGGCACAGTCTAGTGTAACAGTATAACTTTAGGCCGTCCCCTCGCCCCTACCCGGGCACGAACCAGGGACCCTCTGCACACATCAACAACAGTCACCCCACGAAGCATCGTTACCCATCGCTCCACAAAAGCCGCGGCCCTTTGCAGAGCAAAGGGGAACCACTACTTCAAGGTCTCAGAGCAAGTGACGTCACCGATTGAAACGCTTTTTAGCGCGAACCACCGCTAACTAAGCTAGCCGTTTCACATCTGTTACACCAGCACCACCGCTAACTAAGCTAGCCGTTTCACATCCGTTACACCAGCACCACCGCTAACTAAGCTAGCCGTTTCACATCCGTTACACCAGCACCACCGCTAACTAAGCTAGCCGTTTCACATCCGTTACACCAGCACCACCACCACTTTTCACACATAAATAAGGCTGTGTGACAGCGGGTGCTCGATGAGCTCCAGCCGTGGCTTCATCTGGCTCCGAATTTAATTTTGGGGGGGACGGGACGGTATCAACGATTGCGTCAGTCACCGCGTTAACTTAACGACCTCCCAAGACGAAGGTTAGAGTTTTGTTTCACGAATCGTGATCTGGAGGAAGCTCTGTAGAGTGGTCACTAGCTGGCACAGCCCCAAAATCATACAATCTGATTTTAAACCTAACCTTAACCCTAATGCCTAACCCTAACCTTAACCTTAACCACACTGCTAACCCTAATGCCTAACCCTAACCTTAACCACACTGCTAACCCTAATGCCCAACCCTAACCTTAACCACACTGCTAACCCTAATGCCTAACCCTAACCTTAACCACATTGCTACCCCTAATGCCTAACCCTAACCTTAACCACACTGCTAACCCTAATGCCTAACCCTAACCTTAACCACACTGCTAACCCTAATGCCTAACCCTAACCTTAACCACACTGCTAACCCTAATGCCTAACCCTAACCTTAACCACACTGCTACCCCTAATGCCTAACCTTAACCACACTGCTAACCCTAATGCCTAACCCTAACTTTAACCACACTGCTAACCCTAACCTTAGATTAAGACCAAAAAGCACATTTTTTCCCCATGAATTCTTACAATATAGACAATTCTGACTTTGTGGCTGGCCCATCTAGCAGAAATGACTCAGTACTGCATCCAAGGACAAGACTCACCCTAATAAATTACGTTAACCTGCTCTCAAGTCGGTGTGTGTGTTGTATCAATACAATTGGAAAAGCAAATCATAGAAAACAAACACATTCTTCAGTCAGAAGGTTCTCAACCAGCCGTCTGAATTACCCTGGACACCAAATCATCCACTTTGAAGGACCTCATCCAGCCATCTGAATTACCCCTGGACACCAAATC